>NW_026922096.1:0-19367 GCF_032062105.1 Saccostrea cuccullata | reverse complement strand
TCACTATACTGTGTTCGTTTCAACATTATTGTTATTAAGGTTTTGAGGGTTTTTGATATTTTATCTAACAAAACTTGTCAAATTTTTGTTGTTGTCAAATTCTATAGAAGAATAATTTATTACTCTTCCCTTATAACAATAATGGGAATTTTCACCGCAGATATATAATGGTTTACATGCTTTTCCCTCAGGTAGAATTTTATTTAAATAATGAATTGAATTGTCAATTTTATTTAAATACTCATTATGCCACAAAGTGCTCACATAGACGATATGCCGCTAAGTGATTGTATTCGACGACATAATATTAATAAGTTAAAATTCTCGCAGTATTCGAGTTTAATATTAATTACAGTACAGGTCAAGAGTTTTCCGCAAAAAACAGGGGGCCCCAAAGTCCACGCTTTAGCGTGGACCTCGAACCTTGTCGGCGTCTCTGATGTCAGCGTTTTTGTGCACCGTGTAACACAGTGTGTCACAGTTCTGATGATAAATATTTTAAACATTCTCATTGCCTTTATTTAATAAAATTATTTCAACTTTCTTTCGAAATATTTGTTGTTTTTTTTCCATAAATCAGTATTGGTTTATCGCATACAGATAATTAAACTAATAAGATAACAACGTACTCGTGTTCGGCAAAAAAAAATATATTCATAACGTTTCAAGTTTAATACTAATAATATTATTCATAAAAAGTTCAGTAGACCATTAAGAGTAATCTCTGTTGAGATTCTGCTAGGCTAGATATTTACGATGCCTCAACCCCAAATTTCCAAATTTCATGTCGGGAAATTGAGCCCCAACTTTGGCCGACTATAGCAAAATTATTTACATAGGCAACACTTCCGCTTGCTTCAATTTAGTCATTTGGTTGTTTTTTGACTCTCTGTCACTATTATTCCACAACTACTTTTTTTTCCGTGAACCCCAACATAAAAAAAATTTTTACAAACCCCCATTCAAAACATGGCTCATGGGATTTCAGTAAATATTTTTTTATGTTGGGATTTACAATGCCTAAACAGTAAGAATTTTTGGCAAATGAAATGTGCTAACTTCAGTACGAATATTTATTTACTTCATTCTGAAATATTTTGTGTGAAAAGAAAAAAACGGTTTGAAAAAACATATAGATTTTAAAGCGATTTTTACCCCCCCCCCCCCCCCCCTTCTAAAAAAGCGATACGAATCAGCTAGTTAAAACTTTATCAAAGTCTGCAAATTCATGCTATTTTTTTTTAATCTTAATCTACGGGATACTTTCTTTTTTGTGTCTGAAAAGGATAAAAAAAATTAACAAATACATGTAAGTTTTTAATTGTTGTTGTAGTGAAACCTAAGATGAATTTTGCATATCAGTTGAGGTGTTACATGTATACACTTGCTGTGGTCAGAGCTAAAAAATTTAAAAGGTGTGAAAAACATAGGGCGCCCCTGGCCCACTGGCAGAGACCCAATATATTTTTGAACAGGTGTGAACTCGGAACTGACCAAAACTTTGTTTCAAATCACAAGAGAAATTCTTTCCGCGAAAAAGATTTTCAAGGTCACCTAGCTTCATGGGATTTTGATTGGCAGGTGATGCACGAGAATTTTGTGCGTACAGCATATACAGAGAACGAATTATTTGCATTAAATTGGTTGAATATAAAAGTTGTGGCAATTAAATAGAATGATGAATTGTCACTTCTGTAACTTAAATAAAACGAAGAATTAAAAAGACAATTACAGACTATATATTAAACGGGGGTTGTATGATTTTTTCTCTCTCTCTCTCTCTCTCTCTCTCTCTCTCTCTCTATCTTTTCTCTCTCTCTGGTATAGCTTTTATACACTTTACAAGAAAAGACCAACAAATTTAAATTAGTTCTTGCACTGAAAGGATTTTAAAAACATAACGTAGAGAATACTACTCTATGAAAATAATGTTTGCTGTTACGAGAAATACGCTTTGAAATTGTTGCATTAATTTCGTGTTTCTGCTGACGATTTTTGCATTCACATTCAGAATAATTCAAGATGAACAAAATAACTGTATTTTAATAAGGAATATATATTGTTATGCTTGGATAGTACACTAGTACTGTACATGTTAAAACCATGAACATAATACAGCTCCAATTTAATTTTATACTGTACTATGTATACAGTGCATGTGACACGAATGCAGCTAGACGCCATTTCGTCTGCCTTTGTTACGTGAACACATGAGATTGAATTATTTCACTTAAAATAAAATTCATAATTTTGATTTTGTGACGTGGATGAATAATTTTACTAAAATATAAATTTCTAGACACATAGTTAATTCAAATGAAAGTCATTTATTTATTTTTTTTTACAGATCTAATCTCAATATCATGCGTGCCATTCGAAGTCCAATATCTGGAAGAATAAAAGCGATTTTTATATATACATAACCAAAGTTATAAATTGTCATCAAAATCTATAATCAATTTTTTCATCAGAAACAAACGATTTTGTCTGTTATACTATTTACACGGTGCAGCATAGAGGAGAATTTTCTGGACATGCAACAGAACGAAATTTACTGTACACGGTGCGACATGGAGGGCACTAGCTGAGATTTTTATACACACGGTGCGGCACGGTGTGCCTACCTGTATATTTCAAATCCACATACACCGTGCTACACCGTGTACACGGTGTAACACAGAGCGTTTCACCCGGTGTTTTTTCCACCGAGCGTTGCGGAAAACTCGTGGCCTGTACTGTAAGTATTCATTTTTGTTGTCCTAACTTTTAATTAAAATCACTTAAAATTCCAACAAAATATTAACCATAACAATATCAAACATTGTTTAAGTCATAAAACATCAATATTTTCTTAAAAAATATCATGAAATTTTCTCTGTAGAGAAACGGCAATAAAGAATATAATTGAATTGTAATATTTCAAGCAAAGCCAAGAATCTTGGATACTTTTTAAAGGTAATGTTTGAACTGTTTTTGCATCAAAGTTTCTTCTTTTTGGTCTTAGAGTGTTAATGATATATCATGTAACGAAACTTGTTATTCCTTTTGTTGTTAAATTATATGAAAGGATTATTTAGTACTTCTCATTATCACAATAATGCGAATTTTCATCGGAGATGTGTATTTTATGCCACAGAACTGTTTTCAAACATAGTAAGATATGTTAATAATATAATTAAAAAGGTCTATTATGCCACAAAATACCCACATAGACGATATGCCGCTAAGTGCTTGAATTTCATGACATATATAAAATACATTAAACGCTCACGTGCACTCTTATAAAATTACAATATGAGTTAATAGTTTGCTATTGATCTGTTACCTTTAACTTTTATGCATTTGAAAATTTGGGGAAAAAATCAATCGTCTTTTAACTTTACAATTTTCAAAAAAGAAAAAAAACAACACATTTTTCTTCAAAAACATCCCGTCATTTTCTTTGTAGAGAAACGGTGATAAAGAAAATGATTAGAATTATAATATTCAAAGCAAAGGCAGAATCTTGGATACTTTTTAAAAAGTAATCACTATACTGTGTTCGTTTCAACATTATTGTTATTAAGACTTTGAGGGTTATTGATAAATTTATCTAACAAAACTCGTCAAATTTTTGTTGTTGTCAAATTCTATAGAAGAATAATTTATTACTCTTCCCTTATAACGATAATGCGAATTTTCATCGCAGATATATTATTGTTTACATGCTTTTCCCTCAGGTAGAATTTTATTTAAATAATGAATTGAATTGTCAATTTTATTTAAATACTCATTATGCCACAAAGTGCTCACATAGACGATATGCCGCTAAGTGATTGTATTCGACGACATAACTTTATATAAGTTGAAAATTCTTGCAGTATTCTGAGTCTAACATTGATTCAGAATTCATTATTGTTGTGCTAACTTTTACTTAAACCCATTTGAAAAAACAGAAAAAAATATTAACCAAAAAATATCAACCATTTCTGAAGCCATAAAACATCAATATTTTCTTTAAAAAGATCTTTAAATTTTCTCAGTAGAGAAACGGCAATAAAGAATGTATTTGAATTGTAATATTTCAAGCAAAGACAAAAATCTTGGATATTTTTTAAAGGTAAATTATGAACTCTTTTCGCATCAACGTTTCTTCTTTTTAGTCTTAGAGGGTTATTGATAGATTATCTAACGAATCTTGTCTATTCTTTTTTTTTTGTTAAATTCTATGCAAGGATTATTTATTACTTCTCATTATGACAATAATGCGCATTTTCATCGGAGATGTGTATTTTATGCCGCGAAACTGTTTTCGAACATAATAAGGTAGTTAATAATATAATTAAAAAGGTTAATTATGCCACAAAGTACCCACATAAACGATATGCCGCTAAGTGCTTAATTTCATGACATAAATAAAATACGTTAAACGCTCACTTTTTTAAAATTACAAAATGAGGTAATAGTTTGCTATTGATCTCTTACCTTTATTTTTATGCATTTAAAAATTTTGAAAAAAAAATAATCATGTTTTAAATTTACCATTTTCAAAAAGAAACACATTTTTCTTCAAAAATATCCCGTCATTTTCTTTGTAGAGAAACGGTTATAAAGAAAATGATTAGAATTACAATATTTAAAGCAAAGGCAGAATCTTGGATACTTTTAAAAAAGGTAATCACTATACTGAGTTCGTTTCAACATTATTGTTATTAAGGCTTTGAGGGTTATTGATATTTTATGTAACAAAACTCGTCAAATTTTTTTGTTGTCAAATTTTACAGAAGAATAATTTATTACTCTTCCCTTATAACAATAATGCGAATTTTCTCTCGCAGATACAGTCCCTGAAACGTTCTACTTTCCCACCTAAACGGTGAACGAACGGTGAACGAACGCAGAGCGAACGGTGAGTAAACGATGTGTGAACTGTGAACGCAACTTGGTGAACGATGTGTGAACGATGAACGTTGAGTGAACGCAGAACGCGAACGGAGCGAGAACACGAGCGCAAAGTGAACGGTGAACGCAAGTTGAACGATTTATTCGGAATGCCTTTGGTCTTTTCCTTGCACTGAAATTATTTTTTTTTTATTCTATAATTCAAATGTCATAAATAAATATAAATAAAAAATAGATAAACAAAAGAGAAGTAAATAAATAGATAAAAAATAATAAAAATGAAATTCTCCATATACGTATGTTTAAATTGATATCTTAATAACATAATTTTAATCGCCGGTAAACATGTTTTTGTTACCGCGTGCAGTTGAAAAATAAATTAATCTTCTATAGTAAATAATTATGATTATTCTTTTAACTAATAAAAAAATGTGGACGTTCGAAGTTGAAACTACTACTGAGACAAACAAACAATAAATATATAAATAAATAAATAAATGAATAAATAAAAACATTTTTTCTGCACATGCCTATGTTTAAATTGATATTTTTATAACATGATTTTAATCGCCGTCAAACGTGAATTTGTTACCGCGTGTGGTTAAAAAATAAATTAATCTACTTGTAAAGTACCCCGGTAAATAATTATGCTCATTCTTTTCACTAATGAAATAATGTGGACTTCTGAAGATAAAACTACTACTTATAGAATGAATTAATTACATTTTACGGGGTTGAAAGAACCGTACATATTTCCGTACCAAAGCGATTCTGAGTAAAATAACGGATTTTTTTTAAATTCACAATTATCTGTTGACATTGACTGTTATTGTACTGCATAAAAATTCTCGTTTTATTTCAATTCTACTGCAAAATACATGTATTCTATATTTATGTGCCTTTTGATTCTTTTATGACGATTATTTTAGCTTACTTCTTCAAGTATTTGTAGACATTTCCCGGCCTTGATTATACTCGGTCAAGATGTTGGAAATTATTTGTAATACATGCGTAGATTAATCTTTTAAAACTAAATAAGCAATGTGTTGTCATAATTTTTATTGAACAGAGAAATGTATGAGAGAGAGAGAGAGAGAGAGAGAGAGAGAGAGAGAGAGAGAGAGAGAGAGAGAGAGAGAGAGAGAGAGCCCCTCGATTCTCAGATATATATATTATATCAAATAAAAATTCTTATTATTTTTCCTAAATATTCCAAGCAACAAAGTTAATCTTTTTTTTTAGATAAACAAATCAATTTGACAGTAATCATTGGCTTTTAGTTTCCATCATCAAGTTCACACAGTTCACAGGAAGTCCGTTCTCCATTTGTTGTAGCGTGCTTGTGCTGTCAATCAAAATAATTCGACACAGTGGAGATGTGGAATCGCGTTTCACCGGATTGCCGAAGGCAAAGAGTCACTTAGTATTCCAAGAAATTTTAATATTTTCCCCCATCATTTCTAGATCTGATTTTTTGCATTCCTGCAGAAAAAAAAATTATTCGAATATAAACTTGGAATGATTAAGTTTTAAACTGAATGTGAAACACATTCCCTGCCAATTTAAAATACTACTGTCGGCACAAGTTTATACTAAAATACTATTGTTTAATGACTGTTTGATGTTGGTTTTAAGACTGATTTTCTTGTGTTGCAATAAAAATTAAATATGAATTGAAATTTACTGTAAAAACTAAATAAGAATTTTATTTCGGGAGAAAGGGCACCGGGGGGGGGGGGGCTTAATTATATTGAATGGCAAAAAACATATTTTTTAACATATGTGTAGGTACGGTGAAGGAAGGAATTTTCCTTCATTAATAATAGACTATTTTAAGCAGTTTCTAAAATTTAAAACCACACCATTAATACAATTATCTCTAAAGATATTTAGTTAACTGAATATTTGCAGTACTGTTCATAATTCTCAAACCTACATAATGCATGTCGTTTAAATACGTGTTACTCTAGAAATAGCTTTTTAATTTAGTTTCTTTATTTATTCTTGTTCTGTAAAAGACTTATTAATTATTATACATCCATTAATAATTTAACCTCATAAAAATTACATCAAATTGATGCCGTTTGTGAAACATTTGTACATTGCCCTTTTATAAAGTTAATATTAGAGCATCGTTCTACATACATGTAGGTACTTAATGTATTAATTATTTTCCAGGGAATATTCATGAAATAAGTAACAGCTGAGTTATAATAAAAGAAATTTAAATATATAGATAATTTTTGCAATGAAATAATTATTCTTCTAACACGATATCCAAGTTATATCTAAGTTATTTAATTAAAAAACATGTAAATCCTTAACATCAAAAAGATAAGTCCTTTCACTTCGGAGTTCCGAATGACAATGAAGACTGAACGATAAGTGAATGCAAAGTGAACGCAAAGTATACGAAGAGCGAACGGTGAACGTTTTGTGGACGGTGAACGCGAGCGCACGGTGAATGGTGAACGCAATACTGTGAACGTAGAGCGAACGGTGAACGCACGCTGAACGAACGTTGAACGAACGCTGATCGAACGATGAAGGAACGGTGAGCGAACGGAAAAATGGGAAAGTAGAATGTTTCAGGGACTGTATATTATTCTTTAGATGCTTTTCCCTCAGGTAGAATTTTATTTAAATAATGAATTGAATTGTCAATTTTATTTAAATACTCATTATGCCACAAAGTGCTCACATAGACGATATGCCGCTAAGTGATTGTATTCGACGACATAACTTTATATAAGTTGAAAATTCTAGCAGTATTCTGAGTTTAACATTAATTCAGTATTCATTATTGTTGTGCTAACTTATAATTAAAATCACTTAAAATTCCAACAAATATCAATCATAACAATATTTACCATTGTTTAAGCCATAAAACATCAATTTTTGTTGTTAAATTCTGTGGAAGGATTATTTATTACATCTCATTTAGTCAATGATGCAAATTTTCATCGGAAATGTGTTTTTTAAGCAGGAGAACTGTGAACTGTTTTCGAACATAATAAGGTAGTTAATAATATAATTAAAAAGGTTTTTATGCCACAAAGTACCCACATAGACGATATGCCGCTAAGTGCTTGAATTTCATGACATAAATAAAATACGTTAAACGCTCACTTTTTTAAAATTACAATATGAGTTAATAGTTCGCCGCTATTCATCAATAACCTTAACTTTTACGCAATAAAAAATTTGGGGAAAAATTAATCTACTTTTTAACTTCGCCATTTTCAAAAAATAAAAGATACACATTTTCTTCAAAAACATCCCGTCATTTTCTTTGTAGAGAAACGGTAATGAAGAAAATGATTAGAATTAAAATATTTCAAGCAAAGGCAGAATCTTGGATACTTTTTAAAAGGTTATCACTATACTGTGTTCGTATCAACATTATTGTTATTAAGGCTTAGAGGGTTATTGATATTTTATCTAACAAAACTCGTCAAATTTTTGTTGTTTCAAATGCTATAGAAGAATAATTTATTACTCTTTCCCTTAAAACAGTAATGCGAATTTTCATCTAAGATGTATTATTCTTTGGATGCTTTTCCCTCAGGTAGAATTTTATTTGAATAATGAATTAAATTGCAATTTTATTTAAATACTTATTGTGCCACAGAGTGATCACACACACGATATGCCGCTAAGTGATTGTATTCGATGACATAACTTTATAAAAGTTGCATATTCTCGCAGTATTCTGAGTTTAACATTAATTCAGTATTCATTTTTGCTATGCAAACTTTTAATTAAACCCATTTAAAAATACAGAAAAAAATATCAACCAAAAAATATCAACCATATCTTAAGTCATAAAACATAAATATTTTCTTTAAAAATATCCTGAAAGTTTCTCTGTAGAGAAACGGCAATAAAGAATGTATTTGAATTGTAATATTTCAAGCAAGGTCAAGAATCTTGGATACTTTTGAAAGGTAATGTATGAACTGTTTTCGCATCAACGTTTCTTCCTTTTAGTCTTCGAGGGTTAATGATATATTATCTAACGAAACTGTCTATTCTTTTTGTTGTTAAATTCTATAAAAGGATTATTTAGTACTTTTCATTATCACAATAATGCGAATTTTCATGTGTTTATGCTGCAGAACTGTTTTTGAACATAATAAGATATGTTATCAATATGATTAAAAAGGTCTATTATTCCCCAAATTACCCACATATAGACGATATGCCGCTAAGTGCTTGAATTTCATGACATAAATAAAATACATTAAACGCTCACTTTTTTAAATTGCATTCTGAGTTAATAGTTTGCTATTGATCTCTTACCTTTAACTTTTATGCATTTGAAAATTTGGGGAAAAAAATCAATCGTCTTCTAAGTTTACCATTTTCAAAAAAAAGAAATACATTTTTCTTCAAAAACATCCCGTCATTTTCTTTGTAGAGAAACGGTAATAAAGAAAATGATTAGAATTATAACAATAAAAGCAAAGGCAGAATTTTGGATTCTTTTTAAAAAGTAATCACTATACTGTGTTCGTTTCAACATTATTGTTATTAAGGCTTTGAGGGTTATTGATAAATTTATCAAACAAAACTCGTCAAATTTTTGTTGTTGTCAAATTCTATAGAAGAATAATTTATTACTCTTCCCTTATAACAATAATGCGAATGGATATATTGTTGTTTACATGCTTTTCCATCGGGTAGAGTTTTTTTAAATAATGAATTAAATTGTCAATTTTATTTAAATATTCATTATTCCATAAAGTGCTCACAAAGACGATATACCGCTAAGTGATTGTATTTGATGACCTAACTTTATATAAGTTGAAAATTCTCGTTGTTTTCTGAGCATAACATTAATTAAGTATTCATTTTTGTTGTGCTAACTTTTAATAAACCCATTTAAATATACAAAAAAAAATCAACCAAAAAATATAAACTATTTCTTAAGTCATAAAACATTAATATTTTCTTTAAAAATATCCTGAAATTTTCTAAATAGAGAAACGGCAATATAAAATGTAGATCACAACATAACATTTTATTCAAAGCCAAGAATCGTGGATACTTTTTTTTTTTTTTTTATAAATGTACGATTTTTGTATTCATATTGGTGTTTTAAGATGTTTTCCAAAGTTACTAAAACATCTTACAACGTTAAACAAAGGTCTTCTTCTGTTAATTTCTGCAGAAATAAATATTTATTCCTTTTCCTTTAAAATAAAAATAATAAAGATTTTTTGTAAATCTCAGATACGTTATTTTTACATGGCTTTTCCCAAAACATTAACATGAAAAATAGATAAGTGAATGAAAAGGCGATATACCGCTAGGTACGAGCATTGCATTGCATATCTATATTTAAATCTAAATTCTCGTAGTTTTCTGATTACAAAATGAATTCCTATAAGAACACATAAAAAAATTACCTTTCAAAAAAATTATATAAATAAGATAATTATAAATATATTTCGATAAAAAATATTACATGGCATAAATCTCTTTAAATACTATAAATATGAAAGTTAAAACTAATTTTACATGAATATTATTATTCTTATTTTCATCTTCATGAAAATATGAAATAGGATATGCATCTTTATGTTTCCGAGGCCTCAATAATGTCCTCAATTATTCATCTTTTATTTTATATATTCCTTTACATTCTACTAGATTTATGTCAGCGGTTTAGATCTACAATTAGAGTACAATTACTTTTACTTTGCATATACACCTAGTTAAATCCGCTCCTTTTTCTTAATTCGTGACGGGCCGTAACTCAGGTTTGTTTTGGTTTATTTTTAGAATATGAGAGCCATGTAAACAATAAGTTTACCAGCAAAGAAAAATTCTTTCCTTCATACAATGTGTCACTATAAATGCGTACATGTATTTATAGATATTTGTTCCAACATTTCTTATCAGAACATGAAAAGAGAGTTTGTTCTATGTCATTTAATTAATTTTTTTTAGAAATATATCTATGTCATCATAAAGCTATACGCTTTTAAAAAACAATGTTGCTAAAAGAATGCTGCATTCGTAATCGATCAAAAGAATGAAAAATTGCTGGCCTTACTATTATATTACTATTATATTATTGAATCTAAACAACGTCTTTATTTATTTTTAGCTTCCCATGGCAAGGATATCAATTAAGATGTAAAAAAAATATTCAGTGTAATTTATAAAAGTTGAGATATGGTGTTTATTATTCTTTTCTTTAACACTTTTATGAGTAAAGGTTAAAGCTATGACAACACAAACTAATTGTTAATATACATTATATAATCAGATAACTCTAAATTCAATGAATATTTATTGAGTTTCAAAGAAGATTGGAGAAGTTTCGTCCCTTTCTAATTTCTCCATGCCAGTAAGTGCTGCAAAAATTTAGGGGCATCAAGTTTAAAAACACCTCATAGCACTTAGTGGCAAACAAACAATGTATATGATGAATAATTTTTAACTGCTTTACTTATTTATTTCACAAATGCTTTTTAATTCTTCGAAATAAAAATATCTATTCATACTACCTGATAAAAGCTTGAACTTTTACTTAACTTAATAGAAAAACGCGATGAAACCAGCAAGTGTCAACAGTCACGATATGCCGCTAACAGCATAAAGTCGGTTATATATATATATATATATATATATATTTACATTTCCAATGTCTTTGTCCGAGATAAAATTACCAATTGTAAATGTAATTGATTTCCTCATGAATGTGTTGGCGCGGTTCCAAAAAAAAAACCACGTGTAGGGCAGGGCAACACCTAGAGAGAAGCAGGCTTGGAGCCCGTGGATTGGCGGAATCAAAGCATGTAAATATAAGGAATAACTGTCAGATTTTTCGAATTCATGAAGATGATCAATGGATTGGCTTGTGTGATAAATTTATGCATAAACGCCTTCGGCAAATTATCACACAAGCCAATCCATTGATCACTTCATGAATTCAAAAAATGAGACAGTTATTCCTTAAATAGCACATCATATTAATAGAAAATTTAATTTCAAAACATGTTTTAAAGAAAAAGCATACAAACGGGAAATTGAAAATTGTAATATTTGCAATTTAATCGCTATTTTCAAAAACAACGAAAGTAAAAAAAAAGTTTTCTGATTTATATCACGATATCTTGAACATCTTTTGTTCAATATGGCTTATTAAAATATCCAATATATAAAGCATTTTAGCCCCTTGCGACCCCTTATTGTGTAACATATGATCAAAATTCTTTATAATATATTGTTGCAAAAACAAAAAATACTCTATTTTTTTATCAAGCACTTTCGTAGTTGACATCTACGCGAAACCATTTCTTTTAATATTACCGAAGGTTTTACTGATTTTTCCCCCAAAATTCGAAAAGCATGGGAGAAGGAAAAGACCTTATGTGGATCGTTCAAATACAAATTAATGCGACTGTGTTTTTCATCTACATAGACACGTTTTTTTCTAGTTTTCCTTTTTTGTTAGAGTTGCCGTTTGCTTTGTTTACAAGCCGTATGTGTGTGTATACGCGTTACCGATGTAGAAAAGAGAGAAAACAAGACGTCCTCAAGCAATTTATTTATTAAATTATGAAAGCACTCAAAAATGATGAAAACAAATAAGGTGAAACTATTTCCTGAAACCCTAGTATCTACATTTGATGTCATCAACATTAACAATGATTGACCGGAAGGACGTTTAACGAAAAAATTTAATTGATATTTTATTGTAGAGATAATGATAAATAGTCATTAACGAATTTTCAATTTTTAAAAAATCGTATTCTGAAAACTCTGGATGTATATATTTTGTTCTTCTATGTAAAAGTGCATAGATGTATATAACAAGATCATTGAGATGGTGGCCATCTCAAAGAGCCCCGCTTTTAACAATGAACATGAAAAAAAAGTAGTTTAAAGGGGTTTATTTTGAAGAGGACCATTTGAGGACTACAGTAAAAGTCATTCAGTATGACTTCACGGATACTGCGAATTTACAGATAGATATATCGAAGTTATCTTGTATCACCAGTTATATACTTACTTATTTACTGGAATAAACAGGGGGAAAATTATGCACCAAACAAAGATTTTAAACAGAGAAGCTAATTCTGACCATGACCTAGAAACTTCGACCAAGGTCACTGCACATCCATTGACCAGTGGCACTCTGTGAGTAATGCATAAGCCAGATTGGGCCAAGGAGAGAGAAGATTGCTTCGGACAAGGACTTTTCATATAATTCTGCTATGACCTAGAAACATGGTTTAAGGTCAAGGTCACTGCACACCGGTTACTAGTACCCTAAGGCACTCTGTGGGTGAAGTATGAGACATATTGGGCTAAGGAGAGAGAAGATATGCTCCGGACAAGGATTTTTCATATAATTCTGCTATGAGCTTGACCTTTGACCTGGAAACATGGTTCAAGGTCACTGCACATCGGTTACCTTTAGGCACTCTGTTGGTGAAGTATGGGCCAGATTGGGCCAGGGAGAGAGAAGATATGCTCCGGACAAGAGATCTAGGACGGACGGACAGCCGGCCGGCCGGACAGACTGATCACTATAGGGCGCCCGCCAAGCGGGGCCCTAATTATACTTACATTGTACATGTACAAGCATGTAAAATCGTGCAATTGAGATATTCTGTTTATTCGACGAAATAGTATGACGTACGTTGCGCATGCACTACTGGACGAAAAAAGTGCTGAGAATCCCAAATTTTACTGATAATGTTTGATAATTACTGATACGGTGCTGTTCTTGCTGATAATTACTGATATTTACTGTTATTATTACTGTTGTTGCTGATAATTTTAGTTGTTGCTGATAAATACTGATAATTACTGTCGTCTTTTACTGTGGAGTCTGATAAATACTGATAAATACTGTTGGGGTACTGTCGCTGCTGAGAATTGCTGATAATTACTGTTGAGGTACTGTCGATGCTGAGATTTACTGATAATTACTGTGGTCATTGTTTTTAACCTGGGAATGGATGAAAATAGCCTGAGAAATGATTATTATTTTTTTTTTTAAAGTATTTTATCAAATTCATTACAGTCAATTACAAAATTTATTCTAAATAAAAAAGTCACAATTTATTAATTTGTTTTCAGTTTACAGCTATTGATTTCATTATAATTATTTTTAGACCATAATGATAACATAAGCTTTCATAAATGTTTATGTTTTTTCTTTAAATTTCTCCTTACACATAGATGACATTATCTGAGGAAAATTATTATGTTGTATTTGCAGTGGTTTTTCTTCCCAAGTACTTTTTTTTTAAAGTTTAATTTTTGTTCATAAAGGTTAAAAAAATCTCATATCATATTTTTTCTCACATGTATGTGTACTGTCATCAAAAGCTTTTTGTGGGTATCTTCAATACTTCAATACATGCAGTCAATGGTTGTAAATATCAATTTCGTTTACCGTGTGGAGAACTGAAAATGCATGAACACATTAAGTTGAAAACACCCCCCCCCCCTTTTCCATTTACTTTTAAATTAAACTCTCAATTTAACAAAGACAGTATTAAATATTTGTCGTAAAATCTAGTCTTGAAGCGTACACTTTGTTATTTTAGAGAAGAATGTGACAGTGTTAAATAATTAAATTGAAGAATCTTTAATTATTTTTTTTATGTATTATGTTGGTTCATCGCGCTCCAGTTCTCCGATGTTCTCCCTGCGATATATCATTGTGTCGCTTTCTAGCTCTCTCTCTCTCTCTCTCTCTCTCTCTTCTCTCTCTCTCTCTCTCTCTCTCTCTCTTGAATTATTTGTTAAGGCTTAAGTATTGTATACTACATGACATAAATCTTATGGAGTGAGATTTTCAGTCAATGAAATACACGTCTTTCTTAAGGCTAATTCTTTTTCAATTTATACAGTTTTAAGTCTATGGGCATATGGCTTCTAATATTACTGAGTATGCGCCACTCCTTAAACATGTTATATGCGGTCAGTCAATTAAAAAACAAGATAAAATAAATCAGGACTTGAATTAACTTTTTCCATTAATGCAAACTTTGTGCTTGTTGTTCTGGAACACACATGTCAACCACGTGTAAAAGTTCTACTTTCGTTTTAGAATCGGGTCAATTATTAGTACATTCTGCCATAGGGATATCGTTACGGCTTGCGTTTTTGTATAATTAGAATTTTGTGCAGAGATTATCATTTTTTTTAAATTCCATTTTTGTCTGAGAGCTTTGTATAAACGAACAGTACAGACTTGGTGCTTATTTATATGATTCTACTTGATTGTAGCACAAAAAGGAGGGGGTGAAATACCGTTTACAATTAAGTGATAGCCGATAGGGCAATGTCTGTTCTTTAGTTGTGTGTTTTAAAAGTCATGCAAGTTATGATATTATACTTATCGAATTTTTTATATGCATGAATAAAATTATTTTAGAGAATCAATTGCAATGAACCATACAAAATTCAGAACTGAAGTAATTATAACATTTATTCATGAGTGCGATACACAACGTCATGTTTCTGACATTCAAAATCCAAACATTTATTAAGGTTTTTTTTTCTCAGATTAAGCGAAGTGGAGTTTCCCTGCATCTGAACTGTGAACAATTAATGCTAATATTATTTCAAAAAAGTGCTTCACTAAACAATCTTTCTCTTTATATCTATATATATATATATTTTGCACACTTTTTTTTTTATTAAAAAGTGAAGTCAATTTCTCGTCTACGTATTTAGCGGTCCCAAACCATCGTTAGCAGAGATTCAGAATTGAAAATACATGCGACCACCTCCCCCGGGATATTCTTTTATCTGATAAACAAAATATACTCCCCGGCCTATATTCCCTTACTTCGCATTTATAGCAACCTACAAAATTTTTTTTGTTTAGTTTCTTATTCACGCATGCCTTTTAGACCTACTGTTATGTATAAAATCACCACATTTTATATGTTTTTGTGGTCTATGTATACTAATGTAAAATGGTAAAAAAAATTTAAATGATTGATTGATTGATTGACTAATTAATTGATTAATTGATTGATTGATTGATTGAAGAAATATGCGTAAAACTAAAAAATGAAATTAAATACTGAAGAAAGATAGATCTTTGAGAATTGAAATAATAATTAAAATAAGTCTGTAAAATGTACATGATGTACATGTACATTTATTTATCTTTTTTTATATTATAGTACCAAAGTGTTCTATTCTAATATATTTTTTAATGATTCAATTGAAACTGTCATCAAATTCAATATTACGGATTTTTTTTGTGCGACCATAAACTTTAAGATTGTTCCAAAGTAGCGAGTACATGTACAGTGTAGGTAGTTTGTTTATTGATAACAGTAGCCGCAGACGAAGAACAATAGGTAATTAGTGCCCATTGTTACGCTGACCACTACAATTTGCATGGAATATACAAGTTGTATCCTGCTTCTTCCGGGATGAAAAACATGTAGACAACACAGCGAAATCACAGGTCGATCACCGATTTCTTATCAATTGAAATCAATTTAAAGGTGTTTTCCTTTCAACTTTTTACCATGCAAAATTTAAATCGATCAATTTGATCATATACTAATAGTAACATATTAAATTAAGTCTCACTTCAGTTCTTATTTCCCATTCCATAAAATCAAACAAAAAAATTAATGAGATTTCAAAACTGATTAAACAAAAAATGATTTTGTATTTAAATTTTAAGAGACAAACTAAGCACATGTACCTTTGCACTAGGGATACTTAACCTCTAATTTTTAATCAGCTCGCCCCATTTGCCGGTGGCACATGCATACGGTGTGCACGTGTACATATGTACATGTGGAGGAGTTTAATTCTTGGACGATCTAAAAATGTCTACATAACATTCAAATAAACGAATAAATAAATAAATTATTAATTAAAATCAGTGCCCACAGATTGAACATATTCAAACCTGTTTTCACCTCTCAGTTACTTTTTAAAAGGGATAAAATTTCTAATTTTCGAGCAAATTTTCAAATATTTCGACAAAAAGAGACCAGAAAAATGAACATTTAACAAGATATATATAATTGTTTTCGAGAAAAAAGGCCTTCAAAAACAAAATGTTGTCGAAACTCGACCAGTTGACCTAGTGAAAACGGAACAAATCCAACTTTTCTAACCTGCAGGAAACTTTTTTAATCCCGATTTTTTTCCATCCATTAAGAACTTTTTTCTTATTATTGAAAAAAAAGATCACCATTCTCCCTACATAATTTTCTTGGAGTCGGAAAGGCGGCGATGGATCTTTTTTAAGATGGCATTATTTTCTTTTATTTACAGTTTATTTTTCAATAAGATCTTATGCAAAAGTAAAATTCCATTTTTTTTTCTGCAGTTAATTTTTTTTTTATTAATTCTATTTCTATATATTCATTCTATTAATAATTCATTTGATTATTGTCAAAATTTTCACAAACGTAATGTAGAAATTGAGATCAACATACATACATACATGCAGTCATGTTATTTGTCACAAGCAGAACATTTAAAGAAATATGATAATTCAAGTAAAAGAGAGTAATAATTGAAGGTTTCTATAGCGCTCTGTTCTATTTTAATCCATTCCCAGGTTAAAAACAATGACCACAGTAATTATCAGTAAATCTCAGCATCGACAGTACCTCAACAGTAATTATCAGCAATTCTCAGCAACGACAGTACCTCAACAGTATTTATCAGTATTTATCAGACTCCACAGAAAAAGACGACAGTAATTATCAGTATTTATCAGCAACAACTAAAATTATCAGCAACAACAGTAATAATAACAGTAAATATCAGTAATTATCAGCAAGAACAGCACCGTATCAGTAATTATCAAACATTATCAGTAAAATTTGGGATTCTCAGCACTTTTTTCGTCCAGTAGTGATGGTATTGGTACTACAATATCTAACTCTTTATGTCGCAAAGAAATTGGCGGTTTCACGATGTCATATTTACTTTAAATTAAAAATGAAATCATTTATGTTATCTAAAGTAATAAATAATTAGTAGAATTTTCTTTTAAATTATTTAAAAATATTTTAACTATGATGAGGCGGTACTAGTATTGGTCATTTACGGCGAAATTCCCGTGTCCGACGTTACATCAATAATTGTTCGAGCAACTAAAAGGTATGAAAAAATGAACTTACAATTCTCTGAATTAAATGAATTTAGGGGGTACAATAAATAAAATATATGCATTCTTTAAGATACTGTTGAGTTTTTAACATCATTTTATCAATTTTATGAATTTTGACTGGATCTACAGTGCGTAAGTAAAATGTCTAACAGTAAAAAATAGATTCCTGACATTTACCGAAATGGAGATGTGTACCTGATAAAAATCCCAGACAAATATTAATTTTGTTGAATAATTTCTCATCATCGCAAACCACTGCCAAAATGTATGCTCCTCTTCCATCTGGCCGTGGTTGAATGAGGAGAGAATTCTTCGTAGCTCATTAAAATATTGACCAAATGCAAATAAAGCATAGTTGGATGATGAACTTTTTCGCGACCTTTCAATATCCAATCGCAGTATAGGAAATATTTCTTGTGTACTGTTGACGTCAGTTGTTGATTTCGATTGCGATGGAAACAAAACTTGTGTAACGTTTTTCCGATACGGTCTAAGGGGAATTAACTCCCAGTGTTCTCTATTTCTCCCAATGAATATTCTTGAAATGATACGAAAATAATCAAGTTTACAGTTTATTCACATTTTAAAATCCACAATAGCATAAACACAGCATAAAAATCCAAATAAAAATTGTCCGAAGTGATCGAAATGAATATCAAAAACTGACTGACTAATTGTCTAAAACCGCTCCTTTATTTATACATAAAACCGATTCCTCGCGAGGAGCAATGCAATGTAAACAAAAACACATTGTTCGTGAGGAGCAATGTTATATAAACAAATCATCGTTACGTAATAATTCGCTACAACCCCCCCCCCCTTAAATTTTTAACTCCTTTCAAAATGACTAAACAATAAATAAGTTAATATTTTAAATTTCTTGAATTTAAACATGGTGGTAAAATTTAAAGGAAATACATAAAGAAACGTTAGCTTTATAACAATTATTTCTTTCCAAATCAGTAAATTTTTACTACACAATTCATAGTAAAATTAATTTGCTGAAAAAGACCATAAAAAAAATTTACAAAATCGAAAACAAATGAGAAACAAAAAAAAACAGAACAGAAAATAGGAAAACGTCTTGACACTCCTGTACCTTCCGGTTCAAAGAGTTCTGGTTTGTTTATCAGATGAACCAACAGCAGATCCTGATATACCTGGCCCATCTGGTATACAAACCAGAAAACCACGTATTACGGCATCAAATCCATCTGACATTCCTGGACCATCCGGTCTATGCAAGGGTTCTAAAGGTGTCTCTTGTTAGATGCACCAACAAACCCTGTATACCCGGGCCCATCGGGACAAACCAGAAAACCACTCTACGGCATAGCCCAGCTCCCTTACCCAA
>NW_026922095.1:0-19463 GCF_032062105.1 Saccostrea cuccullata | reverse complement strand
TGCCTCAAGAAGTTTTAAAATTTCAAGCATCTGAGTAGTTGCTGAGAAACGAAATTTGTTACGGACGGACACACAGACAGACAGACACACAAAGGTGAAACAGTATACCCCCATCTCCTTCGGAGCGGGGGTATAAATATCTTTAATACATCAGATCATATATATCCCAGAAATAATTTGTGTGCTAACTCTTCGTGGCAAGGAGTGTCTTATCGGCTTCAATGAGAGAAAAATAACTTGCGATAATTACTGGATGCACTTTGTGTATTTGTGGTTCATCATGTTCATCTAATTGTCAATAAAATATCCGTACAACATTGAAGAGTTCCACTACCTACCCGCTGTACCTCTGTATCCAGAAACTGTAAGGGTATATTTATTGTCTTCCTCCCCGATGTAAAATGTAGAATACACAGCATAGGCCTGTTCTCCGTTATGCCTCTGGAGATCAACTCGGATTGTTTGGTTTTCATCCCTTGTTAAGGCGTAGATTGCGTCATTTCCTATATTTAATTCATATAACATATTAATTTTCATATAACATTTTACATAATGCCTTTAATTATGAACATTTTTCATGTTTTTTCGAACAGACAGACGGACAAGGCAAGGACTATATACCTTCAAATCTTTTATTATGGGACATTCTGAATCATCAAAACTGCAGGATATTCAAGTTATATTTAAATATATTTTTTTGATATCATTTTATATGAATAGAATTATATATATATACAACATGTATTGGTAACAATCCTCTGTTAAAACTAATGTCCAAATAACTGTATCTCACTTCTATTCTCAATGACCGTGTAGTGTAGGGCAGCGCCGCGAGAATTCCATCGGCATCGAAAGCAAGTTTTTGACTGGCCTAGATAGCCGAGCGGTCTAGCGCGCTGTTCCTGCACTGCTAGGAGACAGACTCTGAAGGTCGAGAGAGCAATCCCGGGCTGGGGCGGAAGTGGGTATCCATGTCAAAGTGAATTTCTTTGTGCTTTCTATATATATATATATATATATATATATATATATATATATATATATATATATATATATATATATATATATATATATATATATATATGCCTTTTTTCATATTTATACCCGCACTTTCTAAAGAAAGTTCGGGTATATTGTTGTTACTCATGTCCGTCCGTCCGTCCGTCCGTCTGTCACACTTTTCTTCCCTGAACTCCTCCTACATTTTACACAGTAGCTTAATCATCTTTTAAGAGATGGTTGGTGGTGTCATGTTGATGTGCAGTAAGGTTTCGGAATTTTGATTTTGCCCCGGGGGGTCAAATGGGGGTAAAAATGACGTTTTTTGTGCAAAAAGTCCCGTCTTCCCTGAACTCCTTCTACATTTAACTCAGCAGCCAAATCACCTTTTGGGGGATGATTGGTGGTGTCATGTAGATGTGCAGTAAGGTTTCGGAATTTTGATTTTGCCCCGGGGGATCAAATGGGGGTCGAAAAATGACGTTTTTTATGCAAAAAGCCCCATCTTTTTTCCCTGAACTTCTCTTACATTTTACTTAGCAGCCTAATCATCTTTTATCAGAGATGATTGGTGGTGTCATGTAGATGTGCAGTAAGGTTTCGGAATTTAGATTTTGCCCCGGGGGGGTCAAATGGGGGTCGAAAAATGACGTTTTTTGTGCAAAAAGTCCCGTCTTCCCTGAACTCCTTCTACATTTTACTCAGCAGCCTAATCACATTTTGGGGGATGATTGGTGGTGTCATGTTGATGTGCAGTAAGGTTTCGGAATTTTGATTTTTCCCGGGGGGTCAAATGGGGGATCAAAAAATGACGTTTTTTATGCAAAAAGCCCTATCTTCCCTGAACTCCTTTTACATTTTACTTAGCAGCCTAATCAACTTTTGTTGGATGATTAGTGGTGTCATGTAGATGTGCAGTAAGGTTTCGGAATTTCGATTTTGCGGGGGGTCAAATGGGGGTCGAAAATGACGTTTTTTGTGCAAAAAGTCCCGTCTTCCCTGAACTCCTTCTACATTTTACTCAGCAGCCAAATCACCTTTTGGGGGATGATTGGTGGTGTCATGTAGATGTGCAGTAAGGTTTCGGAATTTTGATTTTGCCCCGGGGGATCAAATGGGGGTCGAAAAATGACGTTTTTTATGTAAAAAGCCTCATCTACCCTGAACTCCTCTTACATTTTACTTAGCAGCCTAATCATCTTTTGTGGGATGATTAGTGGTGACATGTAGATGTGCAGTAAGGTTTCTGAATTTTGATTTTGCCCCGGGGGGTCAAATGGGGATCGAAAAATGACTTTTTTTGTGCAAAAATTCTCGTCTTCCCTGAACTCCTTCTACATTTTACTCAGCAGCCAAATCACCTTTTGGGGGATGGTTGGTGGTGTCATGTAGATGTGCAGTAAGGTTTCGGAATTTTAATTTTGCCCTGGGGGGTCAAATGGGGGTAGAAAAATGACGTTTTTTATGTAAAAAGCCCCATATACCCTGAACTCCTCTTACATTTTACTTAGCAGCCTAATCATCTTTTGTGGGATGATTAGTGGTGACATGCAGATGTGCAGTAAGGTTTCGGAATTTTGATTTTGCCCCGGGGGGTCAAATGGGGGTCAAAAATGACGTTTTTTGTGCAAAAAGTCCCGTCTTCCCTGAACTCCTCTACATTTTACTCAGCAGCCAAATCACCTTTTGGGGGATGGTTGGTGGTGTCATGTAGATGTGCAGTAAGGTTTCGGAATTTTAATTTTGCCCCGGGGGGTCAAATGGGGGTCGAAAAATGACGTTTTTTATGTAAAAAGCCCCATATACCCTGAACTCCTCTTACATTTAACTTAGCAGCCTAATCATCTTTTGTGGGATGATTAGTGGTGACATGTAGATGTGCAGTAAGGTTTCGGAATTTTGATTTTGCCCCGGGGCGTCAAATGGGGGTCGAAAAATGACGTTTTTTGTGCAAAAAGTCCCGTCTTCCCTGAACTCCTTCTACATTTTACTCAGCAGCTTAATCACCTTTTGGGAGATGGTTGGTGGTGTCATATACATGTGCAGTAAGGTTTCGGAATTAAGATTTTGCCCCCGCGGGGATCAAATGGGGGATAAAATAACGTTTTTCATACAAAGAGCCCTGTTTTCCCTGAACTCCTCTTACATTTTACTCAGCAGCCTAATCATCTTTTGGGAGATGGTTGGTTGGGTCATGTAGATGTGTAGTAAGGTTTTGGAATTTAGATTTTGCCCCGGGGGGTCAAATGTGGGTTGAAAAATGACGTTTTTTGTGCAAAAAGCCCTGTTTTCCTTGAAGTCTTCCTTAATGTTACTCAGAAGCCTAATCATCTTTTAGGAGAGTTAAATATTTTGAAAATTATGTAAAACATCAACGTCAAGGGGTAACAAGATGTGTTTGTGAAACACTATGTGCCCGGCGTCAACAAAGTTCGAAAAAGCTATTTTTAGCATATAGTTCACAGTCAAGGTCACAAGGTCATTGACCTTGGTGTTATTTGTAAGAACTTAATTAGTGGGGTATGCATACTAAATATGAAGTCCCTATCTCCTATGGTTCAAAAGTTATGGCAAAAAGTAGAAAAAGCTATTTTTAGTATAAAGGTCACAGTTAACTTCACGTGGTCATTGACCTTGATGTTGTTTGAAAGAACTTTATTAGTGGAGTATGCATACTAAATATGAAGTCCTTATCTCTTATGGTTCAAAAGTTATGGCAAAAAGTAGAAAAAGCTATTTTTAGCATATAGGTCACAGTCAAGGTCACAAGGTCATTGACCTTGATGTCATTTGAAGGAACTTAATTAGTGCAGTATGCATACCAAATATGAAGTCCCTATCTTCTATGGTTCAAAGGTTATGGCAAAAAGTGGAAAAAGCTATTTTAAGTATAAAGGTCACAGTCAAGGTCACATGGTCATTGACCTTGGTGTTGTTTGAAAGAACCTTTTTAGTGGAGTATGCATACCAAATATGAAGTCCCTATCTCCTATGGCTCAAAAGTTATAACAAACAGTTGAAAAACCTATTTTTAGCATATAGGTCACAGTCAAGGTCACAAGGTCATTGACCCTGATGTCATTTGAAAGAACTTTATTAGAGGAGTATGCATACTAATTATGAAGTCTCTATTTCTTATGGTTCAAAAGTTATGACAAACAGTTGAAAATTCTATTTTTAGCATATAGGTCTCAGTCAAGGTCACAAGGTCATTGACCTTGATGTTATTTGAAAGGACTTTATTAGAGGAGTATGCATACCAAATATGAAGTCTCTATCTCTTACGGTTCAAAAGTTTTGGCCAAGGTTAAAGTTGACAACAGACAAACATACAAACAGATAAACAGACAAACAGACAAACAGACAGGACAAAAACAATATGCGCCCCGAAAAAATTCGGGCGCATAAAAAAACATCGCATGCTGGGAAACACCTTTAATTCTTATGAGTAATTTATGTACATGTCAAATGTGAGAGTCATATCTCATCTCAATCAAAAGTTATAAGCAAATGCAACATTTTTGTAAAGTAGGTTTGGCTTGATAGCTTCAAGGTCAAGGTCACAGTGTAAAAGTCATGATTTATTTGGAAAGGTCTTATTACAGGTAATAATATACATGCATTATAATATGAATGCCCTAACTTTTCTCTTTCGAAATGATGAATTTATAACAATTTATCTTTTTTGCTAGTATGTCAAACTTCTAGGTCACATGTAAAAATAACTCATGCCATTGTCACAGGTAAATACTAGTACATAAGTTTAATATGAATGCCCTGTCTCTTCTCATTCCGTAGATATGACCGTGATGACCGATGTTAAATTTATTGAGACAGATGGACAGTCTGACATACAAATGTACATACACTGCATTTCTATATGAATTGGGTAAAATTAGCCCAGTGGTTCTAGAGAAGTTAAAAATGTAAAAAGTTTTCAGACAAACAGATGGACAACACGTTACGACAGACATTATATGCTAAGGAAACCAAAAAAGCTCAAATGAGTGTTTTGAAAGGGTTACGATATGGTTGGAGTATTTGAAAAGCTGTTTTTTTCCTGCAGAGATATGCATGACCAACATATTCATGTTTTATATTTTCTTTAGTGATTTGTTTGTTTGTTGTGAATACATCTTCCCTCATATGGAGACACCGCCAAATAATAATGAAGATAAGATGTGTTTGTGAAACACTGATGTCCCAGTATGGAAGCCTATGGCGAAGGTTGAAGTTTCTCAAATATATGTCAAAATCAAAGGTCAAGATCAAAGGGTTCAAATTGTTAGTATCAGAAGAAAGTCTTGTCACAAGGAATGCACATGTGAAATAAAGAAATCCCTAGTAATCCTGTTCAAAAGTTAATTGCCAAGGTTAATTTTTTTGTTTAAGTGGTTCAAACTCTAGGGTCAAGTTGAAACATATTTATACCTGTTGACATTTCACAATGAATACAATATGTCATGATAAGTATGAAAGCCCTAGCACCTACTGATCAAAATTTAGGCAGAGTTTAAAGTTTGGTATTTTTCTTGTAAAAATGTGTATCCCATGTCAAGCGATCAGAGGTAAAAATTAATGGTACCCAAATAAAAGGTCTTATTAAATTGTCACAAGAAATAAACCTATAAAATGTGGATGCTATTTGTATAGCCCATCCCACTTAAAACTTATGGGCAAGCTAACTAGGATTTAATTTCTGCAGACTTATAGACAGACATACTAAACACAAGAAACAAAATATGTATAATAATTAGTCAAATGGAAAAAAATATACTATTTAACTGGAATAATAAAATACATTGTTATTTCAGGGACAGGAAGATTGGAATCCCCCCATCCCCCCCCCATCTGGCATTTGCTTTGTTATTTAAAGAAGACTATATACTGTAGCAAGTAAAAAATGACTCTTGACATCCTCTCCCTATAAACTTAGAAAACATTGACCTCACTATCATTGTTTTTTTATTTGTTTATTTGTTTTCATTTTTTTCTCCTGCTTGTCACGAAATTCTGGGCTGGAATTTTTTGACTGAGATGTGAACCCCCTCCCTCTCCCGAAAAAAATTCTGGATCCGCACCAGTATTGGCAGTAACTGAATGTCACATCGATAACGGGAGATAACTTCACAATATGAAATTCGTCTAGTGTGGCATGCGATGATCTTTCACCCCTTTTAAACTTTAACCTAATAGTTTGGGTGTATTTTACCCCCCACTATACTAAAACTTCTACTTACCGACTCCCTGTGTCTCAACTTCATGAAATATAAATCCAATTATAACTCAAAATGAATTAATCCAATGCACACCAGACTGCAGCCATGTGCCATTTTGGCGAACCTTCGTCGATTCCATCACCTTATCAGATGAAGTGGGAATCGGCCGAGGTGTGCCAAATGGTGTTTAATCTATAAATATGATAATGGGTGACGCAACGTGATGTGATGTCAAATTTACATGTTCACATGTATAGTACAAGAACAAATTTTAAATTAATTCATAACAAACGATATTAAATTTTAACAAACCTTTTCCATCTAGCCTATTCCAAAAAGTATGTGCTGTGTGATTGTGGTGTGTCGAGGGGGGGGGGGGGGGTTAGTAAATTT
Source organism: Saccostrea cuccullata (assembly GCF_032062105.1). Taxonomy (NCBI): domain Eukaryota; kingdom Metazoa; phylum Mollusca; class Bivalvia; order Ostreida; family Ostreidae; genus Saccostrea; species Saccostrea cuccullata. The sequence continues at coordinate 12,852 of NW_026922095.1, read as the reverse complement.
AAAAAGGACCTATTATGAGCAAAAAATATAAAAAAATCTAATTTCAGACGCGGATCCAGAAATTTTTTCAGGGGGGGGGGGGTCCCCCTCAGTCAAAAAAAATACTATCCCAGAAATTGACAAGCAAAAAAAAACCTAAAGTAAATCTCACCCAAACGTCAAAAACCTATATCGTGGGGGGGGGGGGGGGGGGGGGAGTAGTGGTGACTTCTATTGCCGCAAATTAAATGTTTAACTTTTCATACTTATTTTACACATATTCGTGTTTACCAGGGGGGGGGGGGGATCGCATTTTCCAAGGGGGGTCCATTGTAACTTTTTCCTTGTTTTAGTATATACATTTTTTAACCTTGTAAATTGGAGGGGGGGGGGGGTCCTGACCCCCCCCCCCCCCCCCCCCCGACAGATCCGTGCATGAATTTACATCATTAATAAAATTCAGACTGGTATATAATGAATTAAACATGTATAAAATAAATATAAGAGGTTCTGAGTTATTGGTCACAGGGTCTGAGAATTTCATACTCAATTTGGTGAATACATGTAAATTATAGAATTATTTTGACTATTTCTTTGGAAAGCCGCCCAATATGTAGGAGCGTGTATTTAGAGGCAAACACCTTAGTGCGGGTATGACTGTCTCATGACAGCATCTAGTTTGAATTTGTTTCTTAATTTTTATAAAACTGTATGGCCTTTTGTTGTTTTTAAAATTCTTGATCCACGCATGAAGGCGTATCATGATGAAATCAATGAAAAATAGATGTAGGTGACCGAAACTATAGAAACAATTAGAACAGCTGTATTGATTGAATATCAAACGAAAGAATATAGTTATATTTGAAAGAAATTATTTTGAGAAAAAAAAACTAAGTAGTACGTAAAGAGGCGTGTTTTGAGAGGAGTTGAGATGTTCCATACATACCTAACCAGTAGTTTTTAGAGGCATTCCCAAATCCCTCTTGTACTCGTTCCATGTTCTGTTAAAATCAACATCGCCATCTTGTCTTTTCTGAATGGTCTGTAAACAACATTCATATCTGTTTTTCTATACTCGTTGTTTAACTAGAGTGACTGGATGATATGATATGTTCTGGTTTTGTTTGAACACAATTATTGAACAATTTGTCATATTTTTGTTTTGTTCAGCTAACTAAGGAGAACTGCATTCATTTTGTCAAAAAATGGAAATATACATCTCCGATTATTCTAATAAGCTAAGGGTATCGATGGGGATCTTTTTTAGTAGTTGTTTTCACATTCATTTTCATATTCGGATCCTTACTAATAAAAGAACATTTTATTCAAAATGTGTTAATTATTTTAACGAGAGGCCTATGGGCCACATCGCTAACCTGAGTTACTTGGTTTATGAAAATCTTTACCAAATTTATCCAGTTGTTATACCTATTGTGGCCCCCTACCCCACTCTCCTGTCGTGACTTTTATACTATAAATTCTTCACTACCCAAGAATGCTTCCACATAAGTTTCGGCTTTCCTTGGCCCTGTGGTTCTTGAAAAGAAGTTTTTTTTTTATATAGATTTTTCATATTTCTATCTAAAATGTAGATCCCTTATTGTGGCCCAACCCTACCCCCGGGGGACATTATTTTAAAGATTTAGAATTTAAACTGCCCCAGAATTTTAAAATATTTTTCTATCTTTTTCTAATGTAAAACTTGGATTCCCCATTGAAACTCCGCCCTATCCCCAAGGGTCATGGTTTTAACAATTTAGATTCTATACCATCCCACAATGCTTCCACATACGTTTGAGCTTTTCTGGCCCTGTGTTTCTTGAAATAAAGATTTTTAAATTTTTTTTCTTATCAACTTTTATGTAAAACTTGAATTCCTTATTGTTGCCCTGCCCTACCCTCGGGGTAATGATTTAAACAATTTAGATTCTACACTACCCCACAATGCTTCCATATAGGTTTCAGCTTTCCTGGCCCTTTGGTTCTTGAGATGAAAGATTTAATAACTCAACCCTATTTTTGGTCTTTTCTCTCACGATGCCCCCTTTGGAGGGGACAAGGCCCTTCATTTTAACAACTTTAACTTCCCTTTACCCAAGAATGTATTGTACCAAATTTGGTTTAAATTGGCCAAAAGGTTCTTAAAAAGTTGAAAATGTCAAAAATTTACAGAAAGACTGAGAGACAGCTAGACGGACGAGGCATTTGGGAACGTCTGAAAGGTCACGCTAAAAATTAAAACACTACTCACCGTCCACCCTCCTCCATCCGTCGTCATGTCACAGAAGACCTCTCTCCGGATGTCAGGGTAAATAAAATAAATACCATTTTGTCCTCTTTTACTGGGGTCTCTCTTCAAAATCTCTGAACAATCCTTGTATATTTTTTCTATTTAATGCATAAAAATAAATAGTGAAAACAAACAATATTCAAGCTCAAAGGTCCAACCAAACCATACAAAATATGAGAAGAGCAAACACGGACCTTTAAAACATAAAAAGTTGCATTGCATGCCATGGAGGAGTGAGCATTCCCTGAGGACCGGTCACACCCATATAAAGAAATAGCCTACTTATCAATCGATATGCTTATTCAACTGTTTGTGCATCATTTGTTGAAAAACGCATTATTTATTTGAGTGTTGATTATACTCTACTCTTAATGTCTGCAAACAGTTGTATTGATATCGTTGGTTCTATCTTTTTTTCAAGAGGGAAAAATAAGCATTAGAGCGAACGATATCGTCAATAATTTAAGGAATTGCAAAATACGCAACATGCACACTTAAAATTGTTAGACAGTGGTGTCAAATTTTGACTATCAAACAGGAATGGTTCTACAATACCCAAAAATTCATACTGGTGTTGAGATTAAATTACAAATAACTAAATGTAAAAAAAAATCTCAACCTGAAGGAGTGCATGTATTTAATTTTCCTTCTTGCAAAGTAAGTTAAAAGTCACTTTAAAAGATAATATTTTAAGTCCTGTAACATGAACTCATTTTGCAGTAATATAAAATTGTAATTACCTTTTCAGCCTGTTAATTCTTAATTTTGTTTAATTTTATTAATTAAGCGTAAAAACTTTGCTTTAAAACCGGAAATACGCTTCATTTTACTATGATGAGCGAAATATTGCGCAATGAAAACCACAGTCGGCCCCCTTAAATTATACGGGAAACATTGACTATGTTTCCCGTATTGCATATCATATTAATTGCATATTATATTGTCTCTCCCACTTGATTTAAAAGAAAAAAAGTTTTAAGTATGTTCTTGTTAGCAATGGTACAATAAAGAACCCTCTCTGCTTAATTGCCGTAATTGGCAAAGATAGTTTTAAATTTCAAGCACTGAATGCACAGTTTTAAATTAGGACGTTTTACAACATGAAATTATTCAATCCTTTTTTTCCAAACAAACAAAAACACACTTGGGAATAAATAATTAATATTTTTAGGCATAGTTAAATTAATATTGTAAGGCATAACAAATTTAAAAAGGTATTTCCTACACTTTTAAATTGAAGTGCTATCTTACCTTTTAAAACCGGTACACATTTACCTCCTATACAAATGGCATCCTCGGTACAGTCATTGTTTAAGCAATCTCCCGCTAAATGCTGAAATTATTCAACCCAGATTTGTGATTCGTTTTATATTTGATTTCATATATTTTTATGAAAATATTTCAAGATTTTTTCTTACCACTGGAAAATTTTCTTTTTCGACATAAGTCGTTAAAATACTGTCTTTTTTCAGATCAAATCTTGTGTTTAGCCGGCATGTCTTTTTATCTTTTATCCAATCCACTGAACGACACAACTTAAACTTGAAACAAATCATCATGCACATTGCGATGTCAGCATTTCTGAAAAGAATAAAACCTGGAAGTGAGGAATTTTCAAAATTGCTAACGATAATAGTTTTTGGGTCGAAACACTGAGAGCAGCATGTCTGTAACAAAGCAAGGAATTGTCCAAAACGGTAGAGCCTGGACATCGTTATCTCGGTCAAATTCTATTTTTGTTGTGTTCGGTGTGTTACATCGTTTATCTGAAACATATATTGATGTCGTTTAGGCGCCTATTAATGATTAATAAGTTCTCACGTGATAGTTTCTGCAGTAATGTTATTTAGAATTCAAAAAAGTATTATCGATATAAATTTTAAATGATTTGAGTAAATTGGAAAAGAGTGTTCTTATTTCAAAACATATAATCAAAATTACAACTAGATGAGATCTCGTTGAGAGCAACGATTGGGTCTTCCGTCCGATTCTTGATGAGATGAGATTTTGATTGATATTTTTTTACAATGATGATATTGTTAAGAAAAACGATTATGCCGTTATGTTTTTTTTTTTAAAAAAATATTGAACGCTTTTTTCTTCAAATCATCTTAAAGTTCTCATGCATTTAAACACGTTTTGTTCACAAAGTGTTCGGAGATTGTTTTTCGTTTTCGAGTTATAAGCGAAAGAATAATTTAGGGGCCAACCCTTCAACTCCTTAATGGGGACGTTTAGCGAAAAAAAAGGTTGCATGTTGTTCAGAACATTATTTTAAACATCTTTTGTTCAATATTACTTATCAAAATATTTCTCACTTTTGAGATATAAAGCGTCAAAGATTTAGCATTCTGGCCCACTTGTGGCACCTAATTATGTTCCATACGACATAAAAATTATAATGTATCGTTGTAGATTGTTGAGATAAACATTTTTGCTTCAATAATAAATAACAAAATATTGATTGTTAAAGAGTTATCGATTGAAGACTTTTGACCCCTTTCTGCACCTTATGTGATTAGTCAGCGCTTTTTTCTTGGTATCATAAGAAAGATCTCCTTGTTCTGCACAAATGATGTTCAGTATTTATTTTTTAAAAGATGTGATGCGAAACCAAATCTTGATGAGAAGAGATGAGATTTTGATTGAGATGCTTTTACAATGATAATATTGTCAAGAATGTTTAAAAAAAAAAAGTCCATAAAAATCCACGGAATTGTTACTGAGATAGCGGTGTAGAATAAAAAAAAATAGTAGTCCCATTGTTGCCCCTAAATGCGTAATATATAACATCAATAGTATGATATATACTTAAAGATCATTAAGAGGAACATTTTTGTTTCAATAATGTATCACAAAATATTGATCGTTTAAGAGTTATAATGCAAATTGTTTTGTACCCTTTTCATCCCTAATTTGATGAGTCAGCACTTTTAAGTTGATATCGTTTGAAAACTCTTGTCACTTTACACAAATATTGTTCAGTATGTTTTGACAAAATGGCTACTTTTTAAGATATGATACAAAATGTCTCGAAAATTCACTCTGATTCGTTTCTTAAATTTCAACCCTAAGGTTGTTTCCATACAACACATTTTTGGAAAATTTGAAAACCCAGGTGCATCATGGGAACATGTCCTCTATAATCCCTGAAAATTTCATCTTTCTAGCTGAAGCCGTTTTTGAGTTCCATCACAGACAAGAAGATCCTCTAAATTTCGATCAAAGGGCAATTACTTGCGACCGGAAGTGAATTTTTCAAAACAGAATTGTTGGTACAAACTTCAGATAGAAACACGTATAGTCTGAAAATGTGAGTCGAATCGATCCAGCCATCTCCGAAAAATTCTCTGCACAAAATCGGTAAGGAAAAAAATAGTAAGATAGAAGGGTCTTCCGCTGAAGACGAAAGACCCCAATAAATTGAAACATTAAAAAAAGTACGTTTTCCTTTTCATATTGTTTAAATAAAAACAAGAAAAAAGGTTCTATACGTGAATTACAGTTGAAACACGGCTATGAACTTTATCAAAAATATCTAATATTAATGGAAAAGGAAGAGGGTGAGCATTTCAACTTTATTATACCCTATTTCTGGATTCTGTGTTTCACGTTGTCGGATATTTTTTTTTGCATTTTTCCAATATAAATATACGGGACAGAAATATTTTGGGTTTTTAATCTCTGTTTACATTTCAATGCTTAATTATCATTTTGCAAAAAATTTGTGCACTCTCTCTGTTTTTTCTTTAAAAAACTAGAAATAAAAGTACATGCAACTTAAGAGAACAGTGAGCTAGTGTACTTTATAAAATTTGTCTACGTGACAGGACTGTGTAATGCACACACCAATAACTCACATGAAACTTAAAAACATTCCTTAAATATCAAATTTACACCCACTGCATGATACTTTTTTATTAAGAAGTTCCTGAATTAATACTACTTCATAAGATTATAACACAGGTCTTCTAATAAGTGGGTACAATAATTACCCTTGGAAATTTAAAGTAATTGTTGGAAAAGACTACACACCAAATATCGTTTAAATATCAACTTGTGTGTAGACTCCTAATTTTTTTTAACAAAGTGTATCTGCTAATGATGATTGGAAATTAGAATACTTACTAGGATGTTGATTATTGTTGATTGATAAAATCTCTTCGATATATAGGTAATATCAAAATAGAAAGCCTTAATGATTATCTTCATCTCATGTGGTAATTCATGAATGAATTCTAAAAAAAAATAGAATACTAAAATAGGTCTATATTTACTTTTTCCTTCTCTTCTTCATTCTTAATGTTTGATTTTATCTCCTTTACCGTAGAGCATGTCATAGCGATGATTAAATATACATTAGATAGGAATAGCATTCGCCAAATCATTATCATAAAACTCTTTACATGTAGAATCTAAATTGTGTGGAATTGAATGGAACAAAAATATAACTTTTTTATTCCCAAGAAAAAGTAACTTTTTTAATCATTTCTGGACTTTACAAGATTACTTCCTTTTGTAATATCAATTCTAATTAGTCGCAAGAGGAATACATGTTTTCCTCAATTAAATTTGGTCTGTACAATACACAAAAAACCCTCATATTTGGAACCGTTTTATCGATTTTTAATGCATTGATGACTGAGTTTCAATCAAAATGCACGATTAAAATTAAAATTTAATTTAAATACAGTCCTTTTTCCTGCTTAACCATTAAAACAATATCAAATTTCACTGACAACACCTTGCCTATATTTTTCCAAATGACATCATTTTAATAACAAAGCGTTGCAAATGCAGACTTTTAAAACAAGATTTGGTGAGAGTCCGGTACGTTAACCTTTTTGCCAGTACCCTACATTTTTCCCCGTAGATACTCGCCTATATGTCGGCCCGCCTATAAGTCGGTTGTATTGTTTGAAGTTATTTTGGTGGGATTTGCTATTGACCCGCTTATAAGTCGGTACAATTTTTTGCCCAAATAGGGTGACAATTTTAAGTAAATCAATTGATGTTTTAACCTGGTTTCCATTAATATTTTAGGAAATGACGCTGATATTTAATCTTAAATTATTAAACAAAAATGCAATGCTCAGTTAAAATGCAAATACAATTTTTAAGATATGTTAAAATCTTGTACTTTATATGTTTAATCTAAGAATTTATACATTTTCAAATATTATATCTAGACATTTTCTTTGATAATCGTTGGAAATGCAAATAAGGCACTACATGTCAGCCTCTAGAAAAACATCTCCTTATGACTCGCCTATAAGTCGGACATAGAGATTTAGACCAATATTTCACTCCCAAAATACCGACTTATAGGCGAGTATATACGGTAAATGAAAAAAAATTAACCTTTGCTGTATCTTATTTCAATGGTTTCAAACATGTCAAATAAAGATAGAACATAGTTAAATAATTGTTGCTCATAGAGCACTTAATGAAATGTTTACGCGATGTTTATGTTACTTACTCACCGATGACACATAAAAAAAATATTTAATTTTATTTATTTATGATATATATGTTTGAAACCTTATTAAACTAGGCCAGCTTGAATCATTGCGATATGTTTGTATGTTATCATGAAAGGTTATGAATCAGCATTAAATAATTACTTTATAAAAGGTTTTGTATTCTAATCACCTTAATCAATATAGTAGTTCGGAGGCTAATAATTGCACTATCATTTAGTAATTTCCTTTTCGTTGTGCTTTTGTGTAAGAAATAAATTATAAATCAATATATCTAACTAATTTACTTACTCTTAAAAACTGCACAAAAAGATAACCTAGGGGAAACATCATGATCCTTTTTAGCGGAAAACTTGCAGGAAAAATATATCTTTATAAGTCATTTTCTCTGAAATATGGTGTACATGTCAGTATAATGACCGAGATAAAAGAGGTAAGAGTTTGCATTCAAATATAGAAGGTTTATACATTTCTTATCAATCACGTAGAACAAACGACAATGTGCAATGTTTAGTCTTTCTCAGTCTTCTTGTCTATTCCCATAATAGTTTTGCTATGGATTCAATTTCGTTTAATTCCGATGAAATTCGCTTGTTGGATAAAAGAGTCGCTCAGCTGGAGAAATATATTAGAAAAAAAAACAGTTTATTTCAGTCAATTTAGAAAGGATAAATGACGGTTCCTCAAATACACCCAGAAAAGCCGAATATATTCCTAATATTCAGGAGAATAAATTTCGTTCAGCAAGTCCGGACAATGCAGAAATTAATAATTGTGCAGATCGAATACTGACCTAAGAGAGGACTGTCCGTGAACTATCAAACGTGATCAGTAGACAAGCAGAATAAAACCAACGTTTTCAAAGACTTGAAACAAGGGTTTAAGAGCAAGAAAAAGTTATTTTTGATTTAAAAAGACAAATTTCTTAAAATGAACATCCTATTCAAGAATATGAAAATAACGAAGAGTTATCTGAAGGCAAAGGAATGAAAGAATCTACTTTATCTGAAGTACGTGGAACATCATTTTCGGGATGGAAACTATCCTAAGTATCTGAACACTTAATTTAAATTCTGGTTATAATTGTCTTACTTTCGAAAAAAAAAATAATAGCGTTTTCATGTATACATACCAATACGTGCAATTTTGTTACAGTTTTTTAAAAATAAAATCATTAAATGGTTTCAAGAAATTATTAACGATTGGGATGATTTTAAACCAAACATCTCTAACAAAAACTAGATAAATGAAGGCAAATGATGAATATAAAAATTTGATTTTGAAGCCACTGATTAATTCTTTATTTGAGAGTTTCCGGATTTCTAATCTGTATTGTTTCTTTGATCTTATGATTTTTATTAGTAATACTGTATATTAATTTCATTTTTCATTCGAACAACTCTTGATTTTATATTGCATTATAAATAATGCAAAAGGAAAAATATTTTTAGTATGCTTGTTCTGCTTTTAGCTTCACTTTATTCCTAGTCAATGTAAAAAATTGTGTTGAAACTATGACCAACATTATGTACACACCTTCAGTCTGCAATTTTGTACTTGTTATTTTTTTCTGTCGAACTTGTACCTTTCTGTAAAATTAGTTTCTTTTTTCCATTTCCATAATATTTGTAAGATATGTGTTGCTTAATTTATGTTCTAAACGATTGATTTTCAATGTATATTTCTTCTAAACGATTGGTTTTCAATGTATGCTTCATCAAGTCTAATATTTTAACCTTATTTTCTGTATTTACAAGTTTAGCAATGTCTTTTTCATGACTACTGACCACATTGCAAGTGCATGGATTTTCATCACCAATACATCCCAGTGGAAACCAGGTGATTCAGATTTAATATAAGCCATCGTCACCGGTGTAGACGGACGTATGCAAAGCACTCAGTTGCGACGAAATATCACTGTGTACTTCTTCTAATGTAGAAAAGAAAGATACCAAGAAAATTACAATTAAGTTTCGCAGGTCAGTGCAGTAAAAAAATAAACACAAATGCACGTAACTGCAATAAAATGTTAACAAAGATAATGCAAGATTACCAGCAAGATCACGCGTGCCGATTCCCGTGACAATAAAGCAGTCAGGTTTAACGAATATGAAACTTATATCCAAGTGCTGATATCGTTGATATACATGTAGTAATGTCGAAAATGGCGTACGCCCATTTACGAGTCTTGGTTACCCTTTAAGCTGTCCAATTAAACCGCTATGTTTACGCTATAAAAGATCACGTTGCCCAATAAAATTGAATATTCAATGGAACAGTAGCTGTAAATTTATAGAAGGATTTATATGTGTACTTGTCAAGTTATAAGCATTCTTTCTAGGACAACTCGTATTCAATAAAAATACTATGGATGCTCACTCCTCAATGACACCTGATCCAACCTCAGATGTTCTGATGGTCCTTGTATACTATGCTCCTGATTTTTATTGTTAGTGGTCTTTTGAGCTAAAATACTATTTATTATCTTCATATACTTCATAAGAACATTTTTGACGTAACTTACCCTTCACAATGATCAGTTCCCCCGGTGGTTTCCGGAAATATTGGCCTAAAAAATAATGTTCCTGCAGATTTGATACGGATTGCCAATTGAAATGTGTTTAATTTTTTCCACAATATAAGCAGTGGTTGGGTTGATACGTAATCTCTCTTTCGTTACAGTTACCTTTTCCTTGTTTAATCCACCAGCCCTTAGTGTTAGGTTCCTTTTCAGAATTTTATAATTAAATATTGTCCTTATATAACCTTATTCTGTGGAAGATATTTCCTCATCTTGATAGATATTAACTGTCTTTTACTTTTCTTTTGTCTCATTCTTTCTTGTAATTTGTTTAATTTAGGTCGATACATAATCAATTATATTGATAACTGTGCATAGAAGATAAATAATTTAAAAACAAAATATTTGCTTACTTTTGTGAAAAAAAGTTAGGACTACTTTGATTTGAATATATTATTTTTTTAAATATAAAACATGCGCATTGATTCAATCATTCTTTCGGAAAAGTTACTAGTTTTAATAATTTATCTTAGAAAAATATCAAAGCTAGATAATAGAGACATGCGTTTCTTTGTCATGATTCCACTCTATACATAATATTCCAATTCATAGGGAAAATGTTTAAAAAGAAAAAAAACATCCTTCCCCAAGGAAAATCCCAAGAACCCTGATTATTTCCCGAGTCCTTTCATTATTTTTAATGCATTTCGTGACATGAAAACAAAAGCTAATATTTGAAAACTTTGAATGCAGGAAAGGAAGAGTTGTAGCTATTTAAAACATCCTCTTTGTACAACTCAAACAAATTCAATTATAGAAATTTTTAAATTCTCACGGTCTTTTATCCTTATAGTTCATGAACTTAATGTTGTTCATAGGACTAGCATAATCCACAAACTTTTTTTTTTTTTTTTTTTTTTGATAGGATTGCACCTTTTCGTGGAAAACAATAATATTAGACCAGTTGAAAAAAAAAGAAATTCTTACAAATTACGCAGGTAAACCATAACCAATGCAAATTAAACAATAGTCAATTTATAAACTGCTCACTAAGATATAAAGAAGCAAGATTAATGGGGGACTATTTCTTGTGGTGGAAGAATATTTGAAAAAAAATTCAAATCTACACATTTCTTGCATGAAGGATATGGAGATAACGGACAGTATTCAATATCAGGATCCATAAAATAATACAAAATAGGAGCAGAGCAGATACGGACCTCTAAAACATCAGAGGTGGAATCAGGTGCCATTGAAGAGTAAGCATTCTCTGCCGACCGGTCTAACCCGCCGAGTGCTCCCTGTCATGATCTGGAAATAATGGAAACATTCGTCGTCAATTCAGTGTATAAATAATGGACTAACAATTTGTATGAAAAATGTCAGTCAGCATTTGACTCATTGATAAATTGTATTTGCTGACAAGGCCATTGTATCGACAAAAGGTCTTACGAAATGATGACTTAAACGAGACTGCTGATATTCTTGTTTCATCAACTTGTTTGTCAATAACTTATCTCGTTTTAGAAATTGTTCATGCGTAGATCATGCTCTTGCGTATCGAATCAACTGAAATATATAAACGCCGTATGCAGGTGATGAAGGTATATTGCTGCATACGTAAGGAAAGTTGACGATAGAAAAGTTAAAATAATCACGTTTATCATATAGCTTAGTTGTTGGATTTCCATTAACGTTTTTTATAAGTAAAATATCCAAGAATGAAAAAGATGTTGAACTTTAATTTCATTTCAGGACCAGGATATATCGTATCGACATAGGAATGGAAATGACCATTGTTACATGTAATTGAAAATACGTAGTTGATTTGCTTAAATGTTGAGTTGAAGGCCGCAGCAAGTGTTTTCTTCTTTACACGCGTAAGATTTTGTGCAAATTCTTCTTCATATGAATACAAAAATAGGTCTGTTTATGAAGGAGCGCAATTGGTACCCATGGGAGATTCCAATATATTGTTGGAGGAGGAGGAAGAAAGCCTGGGGCCCGTTTACCGCAGTCAAAGGTCGTACGCCCAGTTGTAGCGCTACGCCGGCGTAAAGTCGGGACTAGCAACAAAGATTTTTTACGTCTACTCATAGGTAGGCGTAAGTTAGGGTGTAAAGTTAAAATAAAGCCTTTTTATTAATTTTAAACAATTTAGCGAGTTCTAAAGAAAAAGTACGGTTCTAAGAAGAATTTAAAATACAAACAATGCATTATTTAATTATACATATTATTGAGAGTGCGGGGTGGGGGTGGGGGTGGGGTGTTGTTTCAACTACTTGGGGACGTAGTTGATTTGAGTAATAACATACTTAGAGATTTCTTCGATCACCATTTCTTACGTTTTGACATTGCATTCATACACATTTGATTGTGGTATTGTATGTATACGGTATTGTAAATCAATATACTACTAAGTATATATTTTACACTGCTTGAAAAGCGGGAGGGTACATGTATATACTATATAGTAATCGGGATGTCCATCCGTCCGTCTATTACGCTTTGGGGGTACCCATCTCTATCCACAACTCCTCTCATACCACTAATTGAAATTTGATGAAATTTTCACAGAAGAT
>NW_026922094.1:0-19238 GCF_032062105.1 Saccostrea cuccullata | reverse complement strand
GACTAAAAGCTAGTACTGTAATAGCGCAACACCTGTTCTCATGCACGTTTCATTCATGTACAAAACGTAATCATGGCAGTGTTCTAATAAATCTAAGAGTTTGATAATCCTACATTTACAACCCGTAAATAATTTTTTGCGGTGAAGTGCAACCGCAGAAATTGAAAATGCAGAAATTAATTTGATACCTTTTAGGGGTTAAATCGCAAAAATTTCCAACCGCAGAAAATACCCGTTATACGGTATTATTATCTTTATATATTGCATTCAATCATATCCCTAGTAAAACTCGGTAATCCTAGCACGGACCTACTGACCGCTCAGATCCGACACGTTACAGTAGTACGTTGCAATTGAGTGTCAATCTTAAAACTTAATTTCCGTTTCATTGCTTTAGTGTAACTGGGCTAGATACAATATGTAATGTGTATAATGTGTTACATATACTTTCTTAACGTCGAAATAAAATAAAGGCGCTAAGAATGTTTTATTTTTAAAATTTAATTGAAGCTATGATACCTATTTAATAGATCAGTCCAAAGAAAAGGCGCGAATATTTACTCGTGGCGTTTGGCGCGAAATTATGAATGCTTTTTATAATTCTTAGACAGGTGAACTGTTGCAAAAGTATACACAAGTATGTTAAGAGCAGTACTCCCATAGCTTAATGGTTAGCGCGTTGAGGATAAAAAAGTAAAAAAAAAAGCGCATTCACGTTGGCGACATGGGTTCAATCCTCCTTGTGACCAAATTTTGAATCTTTTTTCAGCTCGATTTTACGTGCCTGGGTTTCTTTTCCTAAAACGGACGGAAGACCTCTCGTTGCTCACAACGAGATCGTATCTAGTTATTATTATTTTTCTTCTTCCTGGGAAAATCTTTTCCGGGAATGATCTTGAAAACTACACGTCCGACTTAGGTGAAACCTTTTTAGGGTCAGTAGGCATGTTATGTAGATTTGCGAAACGAAGGTCATTTTGCGTGCACATGCTTGCAAGAGCGAGCACGTGCAACGCGTGAAATGACCAAGATAATAGATACAGCCATAACTTTTCTATTTATTGATTATATGCTTTGATACTCATAATATAAGTATATATTAGTAGTATAGACATGTTGACATGGTCAAAATAGCAACATCTCACGCGCATGCACGTGCGCTTCGCTCTGATTGGCTGAAACTAAAGTCTCAATATCTTTCTTGTTTTTCGTCATAATCCTTTGAAATTTTTAACTTAGTCACACATTACGAAGATCTACAGCATGATATATAATAATTTTCATGAAAGCACGTACATGCGCGTATGCTAATTGGCAAGAGCGCGCACATGCAACATGTGAAATTACCAAGATAATGGATGAAGCCGTAACTTTTCTATTGATGGAATTTTTTGAACTAACAATGCCTGAATATAGTATTGGTATGGACAAGATGACATGGTCAAAATTACAAGATCTTACGCGCATGCTCTGATTGGCTGAAACTAAAGTCTCAATATCTTTCTTGTTTTACGTCATAATCCTTTGAAATTTTGAACTTAGTCACATATTATGAAGATCTACCGCATGCTATATAAGAATTATCATGAAAGCACGCACGTAAATCCACGTGTGCTGCAATCTGATTGGCTGAAACTTTACATGCCTATATCTTTCTTGTTTCTTAACAAAAAAAAGTGCGGTTTAGAATATGAATAGGTATTATGGATTCCTACATGATATTGCTATCAAAATTGAATGCAAGGACGTGCTTGCATGCACATGTGCACATGCAATGCGTAAAATGAACAATATGTTTGAAAAACGGTAAAATTTATATTTTTATGACTTTTTATTGATTTCTGGAATATAAAGATATGTTAATGGTTTAGACAACATGTCATGATCACCTTGCATGTGCATGCACGTGTGTTTGCCAACAATGCCTTAAATGACAAAAAAGTGATATCATTGTAGCTTTTAAAATTCTTTTATGAAATCCTGCGATACTTAGCATATTGAAAAAAAGTTTTAAAGGAAATTTGCACAAAAAGGGAGTTGGGGAGCGTTTGGGGAACATCTGTAACGGTCCCCGTTACAAGTAGAACTAGTTCATAGTAATATTATGCATAAAGTACATCTATGTACACAATTAAATAGTTTTTTCTTTATCACTGTTTATTACGTATTTTGTTTTTAAATTAAAATTATTCAAATAACTATAGTAACTTCTTGTGACATACTGCACTGTAAATTCTTATCGTTTATCGGTAAAATTGAATTGCGAACCCGATTAAATGCCATTCAGCATAAGTGATTAATAAACATGTAAAATCTAAAATGTTTTCAACAACATATTTTATTTAAGTGAAAATATTTCAGAATATTCTTCACTATTAAAACTCAATTACTTAGGAAATTAATTGTTAGTCATTACCGTTCACAATTTTCTCAGGAAGCGTGCCACTAAATAAACATGGTTTCAGGGAAGGGATAGGTGATGATTATACCCGCACTTTCTAAAGAAAGTTCGGGTATATTGTTGTTACTCATGTCCGTCCGTCCGTCCGTCTGTCACACTTTTCTTCCCTGAACTCCTCTTACATTTTACACAGTAGCCTAATCATCTTTTGGGAGATGGTTGGTGGTGTCATGTAGATGTGCAGTAAGGTTTCGGAATTTTGATTTTGCCCCGGGGGGTCAAATGGGGGTCGAAAAATGATGTTTTTTATGCAAAAAGCCCCGTCTTCCCTGAACTCCTCTTACATTTTACACAGTAGCCTAATCATCTTTTGGGAGATGGTTGGTGGTGTCATGTAGATGTGCAGTAAGGTTTTGGAATTTTGATTTTGCCCCGGGGGGTCAAATGGGGGTCGAAAAATGACGTTTTTTATGCAAAAAGCCCCGTCTTCCCTGAACTCCTCTTACATTTTACACAGTAGCCTAATCATCTTTTGGGAGATGGTTGGTGGTGTCATGTAGATGTGCAGTAAGGTTTCGGAATCTAGATTTTGCCCCGGGGGGTCAAATGGGGGTCGAAAAATGATGTTTTTTATGCAAAAAGCCCCGTCTTCCCTGAACTCCTCTTACATTTTACACAGTAGCCTAATCATCTTTTGGGAGATGGTTGGTGGTGTCATGTAGATGTGCAGTAAGGTTTTGGAATTTTGATTTTGCCCCGGGGGGTCAAATGGGGGTCGAAAAATGACGGTTTTTTTGCAAAAATTCCCGTCTTCCCTGAACTCCTCTTACATTTTACACAGTAGCCTAATCATCTTTTGGGAGATGGTTGGTGGTGTCATGTAGATGTGCAGTAAGGTTTCGGAATCTAGATTTTGCCCCGGGGGGTCAAATGGGGGTCGAAAAATGATGTTTTTTATGCAAAAAGCCCCGTCTTCCCTGAACTCCTCTTACATTTTACACAGTAGCCTAATCATCTTTTGGGAGATGGTTGGTGGTGTCATGTAGATGTGCAGTAAGGTTTTGGAATTTTGATTTTGCCCCGGGGGGTCAAATGGGGGTCAAAAAATGATGTTTTAAAAATGTCTTAAATCATTTCTTTAAAACTAAGCGAAATACAAATTAAAAAGGATGGAGGTCAAGGTCACAGGAATGTGCAAGGTGAAGTTTTTGATGCAGTTGAGTAGCTTCACGAATACATATCAGCATATTATGTTTGATAAAAATATCTTGAATGATTTCATGAAACTGAGCTGAACAATTTTTCTAAAAAAAGAGAGGTCAAAGGAAAGGTTGGGGCCAAAATGTTGTTGCAGTTGAAAAGCTTATATCAGTATGAATTTACTATTAGCATATGAAGTTTGATAAAACTATAATTAATGGTTTATTTAAAACTTAGATAAACACATATTTTAAAAAGTGAGGTCAAGCTCAAAGGAAAATTCAAGGTCAAAATAAGTTGATGTATTAATAGCTCTCAGCAGTATGTATCAGCATGACAGCATATGGAGTTTGATAAATATATCTTGAATTGTTTATTCAAAACTGATCTAGACATTAATTTTAGAAAAGTGAGGTCAAGGTCACAGGAAAGGTCAAGGTAAAAAAGAGTGAAGCATTGTAAAGCTTACATCAGTATGTATCATCATGTGAAGTTTCATTACACAACTTGAAGGGTTTCTTTAAAATAAAGCTAAACACTTATTTAAAGAAAAGTTAAGTGAAGGTCAAAGGAAAGGTCAAAGTCAAAAAATATTGCTGCAGTTGGATATTTACATCAGTATGCATCAACATATGAACTTTGATAAAAATATCTTGAAAGTTTCTTTGAGCCCAATGGAAAGACAGATGGAAGGGTGGAGGATGGACATGACAAAACTATACATGCATTCCTAATCATGGTGTGGCATAAAAAACTTGAATCTACATTATATGAGGATGTTTCCATCTATCAAGATTATACAAGCAAATTCAAAGAATTGTGGTCCTCTGCTTTCTGTGTTTTAGTGAATGGGATGCTATAATTTATGGCAGGTTGTGTGTCAAATATGCACCCCTATCATATAATTTTTGAAAATTGGGTCAAAGGGGAAAAATCATAGCATGCTCTGAAACATTTTGTTGTACATGTCAAATATGAAAGTCCTATCTCTTTTGAATCAAAAGTTATATATACAATATAATATTTTTGAGAAGTAGGTTAAACTTCTAGGTCAAGTTCACAGAGTCAAAAGTCATGATATATTTAGAAAAGTCTTTTCACATGTAATAAACATGTATAATTTGAATGCCCTTTCTTTTTCTTTCAAAATGATCAATTAAAAATGTTATTTTTTGGAAAGTAGGTAAAACTTTAAGGTCAAGGTCTCACTTGGGTTAAAAAATCATAGTATATTTAGAAAGTTTTGTGGTAATGTACATGCGAAATATGAAAGCACTATCTCTTATTATTCAAAAGTTATGACCAAGGTTAAATTTATTGTGACAGATGCACATACTGGCTGTCAATAAGATGGACAGACTGACAGACAAATGAGATTTAATGTCCCCTCCCTTTCCCCAAAATGGGGGACAATAATGCCCTTGCTGTTCTTGAGAAGAAGATTTATGATGGAAAAAATCCCCTGCATATTTCTTAACGCAAATCAATATTGTGTTTTTATGTCATTTTGTTTGTTGTTAAACATCCCTCTCAGGAATTTTTCACTCATATGGAGACACCACCACTTGGAAAAATAATGAGGACAAATTAGATTTGAGGTCAACATTCATTTTAGGAGTTTTCAACCATTAAGGCGTAAAGAAATATTAACTCGATCCTTCCCCTCACCCCTTCCCAGACCCCTGTTTGTTCATGTATGCAAACTACTACTTGTTTTTACATTTAAAAAAAAATGTTTATACAAATAGTTTAATGTGGTCCATCTCTGAATGATTTTCATTCCTAATTCTAGGAAGATAGGTTGACACAAATTCATGAATAAAATGTCAAGTAATCTTATCATTGATGCACTTTTATTTAATTTAATGCAGTCATATTGTGAACATTTCCAGCTCAGTAGGAGAGTGGGGATGTCCTCTAGGGGTTCATAACATTTATACCATTAAATTTACATAACATAATAACACAAGTAACAAAATTATGTATAGTCAGATGGAAAAAGTTTCCTACTCTTTAGGAGTCACATGATCATTTGTCATTACAGGGACAGGGATGTGGATTGGGAGATCGCCCCCTCAACCCCCCCCCGGAAATTGCAGGACTATAATATATACTGGAGGAAATAAAAATGACTTTGAATGCCCTAAGTGTCCCTCCACCCTAGAAAACAGACCCAACCATAACTTCTTTTTTTTTTTTTTTTGCTTCTCAGGAAATTCTGGTCTGCCCCCCCCCCTCCCTCCCAGAAAAAAATTCTGGATCTTGTAACTGAATGTAACGTTGACAAGGTTAGCTTTTTTAAAAAAGCTGAGTGTCAGCCACTGGAATACAGAAAGTTTCTTTCTTGTTTTGTTATGGTTTATGATTTGATCTATCCAGGATCATGTTGTGTTCCTTCAATGTAATAAATGCCATTGTAAGAAAAGTAAAATTCTTGTAATCGTTTTCTTATTTGTAACATAATGCTGTACATAATAAATAATAAAGCATAGAATAAAATTTAGCTAGTCTGCATCGTGATCATTACAATGATTTCCAATAAATTGTCTTCGGCGCAGATATCAGACAAAGTTCATCTCATACCGGTAAATGAACAAAAGCTAGCCACCATGGCAACTAAGATCAGGTTAAATTCATGTAGCTAGATTATGATGAATAAAAGAAGGTTGACTTTGTGTTAGATTGTTTTAAAATACACGTATTATTAAATAACAGTTTTCAGTTGTGCATTTCGAGGCAATGCATAGTGTCGAGGGGGGTGGGGGTGGGGGGCATACTGCATGTATATTTAATTCAATTTCTAAGTTTGAGCATCCGTTTGTGTTTTATTAGGAAAGAAAAGAGTTGCTTCCAAAAAGGTAATGAACGCCACGGAAAGCAATTAAAAATGGAAATTCAAAATATAAATACATGCAGTACGTATACATAAAATGTCTTTGATGATGTTTACCATCATAGCAAAACTATAGATTAAAATACTGGAATCCATCCCCCCTCCCTCTCTCTCCCCTTTCATTGGAAGGGGGGATATGTTGACCCTGTCTATAAATCAGCACTATCGCATTTCCACTGTGGTCAATTTCTCACATGTGGCCGCGGTTCACGTGCACAAGCGGCACTTTCATGTCTATCATCATATAAATTATAAGAATTTAGGACTACTGTCTTACATGCAGTGGTCTTGTGATGTTTTCATAACTTCCATCATTAGAGTGAAAAGAAATTGATCGTTCCTTTTTTCACTATTTTGGGACCTTTGTCATGTTTGTGGCAAGTGGATTGTTGTGTGAATTCCGACCCGTACATGTCTTATGCAAGATCGAGGGAGTCTTGCATCAGGCATCCAGAGGAATACACAATTTAAATCTTCGGTTTGCAATGGCGATTGTGGGAATAAATGTACTTATTGTCTATTATAAGCAATGAAATATTTTCATAGTATCATTTAAAAAATGACAAATATCCCATCTAGAAGCTGAACAGTCTATGTCATTAATTTTCGTCGAGAACGACAAAGAACAATGCAGTCTATAAATAGATCGAGGTCAGTGTGCGTGAAAAGCACGCCCTCTGGTTGGAGAATTGTGCAAATCTTTTTCCCAGAATTCCGATTAACGCAAGCGCACTTGCAGTTTCATCCTAACGTAACTAGTCAGCCCGGGGGCTGACTAATAACGGGGGATAACTCTTCAGAATGTGAAATTCGTCTATTGTAGCATCGGATGACCTTTGATCCTTTAAACTTGAACCTAACCGTTTGCATTTCAGACTATTTTACCCAAATCTATACCAAAACTTGTACTTACCGATTGTCATTAATTAGGCCTTGTCATCTTCATGAAATATAATCCAGTTAAAACACAAAATGAAATAATTCCTACTGACATATAGACCTTAGTGCAATGATGCACACTAGTAGCCTACTGCACGTGCCTAAAATGATAATGCCAATGGTAAAACTAGTACTTAAGTTGGGAACGTGACGCAAGCCCAATGTGATGCAGGTGTTCAGATACATGTATAGTGCAAGAGCAAATTGAAAATTATCATTTACAAAAGATGTTTTATTTTAACTTTGCCATCTAGGCCTATTTCCAAAAACAGGCAAATAAGGTGTGTTTGTGTGTGTGTGTGTTGATGGGAGAGGGGTGGGGGTTGACTAAATTGATTGTGTATAATTATGGCAGCTTTCAAGAAGTTTCTGCCTAATCAAATATAAATAAACTTTGCACATTTTGAAAAATTCATCAAAAACGCTTTACACTAATTTAAATAAAATAATTTTTTGTTAATCTATATTAGAAAATAGATTTAAAAAGTTCCAATTACCGTACAAGTAGAATTTTTAGCGAGGATTTAATTTTGGCATTATTAGCGAGGGTGCTGACATCGCTAAAATTGAATACCACTGAAAATTAATTGCTTATCATTTGTAAAAGCTTCTTGAATTAGCATTTTAAAATCGCTAAAATTACTTCTCGCTAAAAATAAAATACAAGATTTTAGGTAGAAATCGCTAAATTTGCGTTTCGCTAAAATTTCCACTTATACAGTATGTGCCAAAAATTTATACACCACCCCCCCCCCCTTTATCAAACCTAATTTACATCATTAATTTAATTCTGTTGTTTAATTTCCGACTGGTAATCAATTATGAATATGAAATACCAATAAGATGGAGTCCCATGGGTCACATGGTCACTAGCTGCAGATCTGTAGCGTTATGGTTTTATATACATGTATTAGTCTTTGACCATAAAGCTACAGATCCCTTTAATGCAAAAAAAGGTGAAATTTACGGCGCAATATGTTTTGCGCACTTCTGGGGAGAATTTTTCCACTTTCCAGCATCGGTTAATTTACTACCTTTCACTCCCTAATTCTAGGCACATTGTTTAACTGATCTGTATATTTTATCCATCTCCAATCCTTTTCTAGTCGTCTCTACACGTGATAAACTCGCTTGATTAAAATTACTTGTTAGATTGCTGAAAATTCACATCAAGCGAGTTTTTTTGCCTGTAGAGATGACTATAAATCATTAAATAGCTGGGAGGTGGACAAAATATACATACTGGCTACAGAATGTGTCTAAAATTAGGGAGTGAATTAGGTAGTTAATTGACCAATGCTAGAAAGTGGAGAAAAACTGCCCAAGAGTGCGCAAAAAATATTGCGCCGTAAATTGCACCTTTTTTGCATATGGGGATCTGTAGCGTTATGGTCAAAGTCAAATAATATATAAAACCATAACGCTGCAGATCTGCAGCTACATGGTCACCTGAGCATATTATGCTCAATTTGATGAATACATGTATTATGTAAATTATTGAATTATATTGACTTTTCCTTTGGTAAAGCCCAATATGAAGAAGTGTGCATTTAGAGGCAAACACCTTAGTGCGGGTATTACTGTCTCATGACAGCATCTAGTTATCAATTGTTTACTCGTACATGTTGGTAAATGAATGATAATTGCTAATAATACATGGCTTGGACATTGAGCACCTCAAAATTATAAAATTTCTCATAAATTACATCAGAATTATGGCAGATTCGTTCAAAACCATGCCGAAGATATAGAGATCCGCCTATGATTCCAACTTTAAGCTTAAGGGAAATCACTCTAAAATCAAAACACTACCAAGTTGAAATATTAAATTCATCTGTTTAGTTTGTTGATCAATAAAAATCATACCTCAAAATTTACAAAAGTGAATACAAAAGAAATAAAATATCTCAAAAAAATCCTTGGATCACTGGCACCCGATTTCGGCAAAAAGTTGGACCGACTTATAAAGCCGGTCAATGGCAAAATCGTCCAAAATATCCTCAAAACAAGAGGCCCAAGGGCCTTGAATCGCTCTTCTGATAAATTGTACAACCTATTGTATTTGAAGCCTCTAAACCTAAATATCCTATTAAAGACCCAAGTTGCATCACCTGACAAAGTTTGATGATTCTTAGCCAATTAGATTTACTTTTTGGACTACATTCTTGGAAATCACAAAATGTCTCAAGTGACAAAGTTTGATTATTCTAAGCCAATAAATACCTAAGATACTTAAATATAGCCATAAAATGTAGAAAGTAGGTCATTGTGACCTACATTTTAGTGGACATTTTTCAGAGTGCCAAGATGCATCTGCTGACTAAGTTTGATAATTCTAAGCCAATAAATACCTGAGTTATTCAAAAGTAGGTCACTGTGACCTACTCTTTGGTCAACATTCTCAGAAAACCCAAGATGCATCAACTGACAAAGTATGATGATTCTTAACCAATAAGTACCAGAGATACTTAAATATAGCCATAAAATGTCGAAAGTAGGTCATTTTGACCTACATTTTGGTTGACATTTTTTAGAGTCCCAAGATGCATCTGCTGACCAAGTTTGATAATTCTTAGCCAATAAATACCTGAGATATTCAAAAGTAGGTAACCATCACCTACTTTTAGGTCGACATTCTCCGAAAATCCAAGATGCATCAACTGACAAAGTATGATGATTCTAAATCGATACGTACTAGAGATACTGTGAAATCACTAATTTTCGTGGTAGTTTAATTTTCGTTGATTTCGTGGTAAGAAGAGACCCACAAATTTATATCCACCACGAAATGTAAATTTTTATGTGCACAACTACTAAAAAGTTCTTCATCCACGAAATCAAATCCCCACGAACCAACATTTTTTCCTCAAACCACGAAAATTTGACCCCACGAAAATATGTGATTTTACAGTACATAAATATAGCCATAAAATGTCAAAAAGTAGGTCACCATGACCTACTTTTTGGTCGACATTCTCCGAAAACCCAAGATGCATCAACTGACAGTTTGATGATTCTAAGCCAATAAGTACCTGAGAATACTTAAATATAGCCATAAAATGTCGAAAGTAGGTCATTGTGACCTACATTTTGGTTGACATTTTTTAGAGTCCCAAGATGCATCTGCTGACCAAGTTTGATAATTCTAAGCCAATAAATACCTGAGATATTCAAAAGTAGGTCACCATGACCTACTTTTTGGTCGACATTCTCCCAAAACCCCAAGATGCATCAACTGACAAAGTTTGATGATTCTAAGCCAATAAGTACCGGAGATACTTAAATATAGCCATAAAATGTTGAAAATAGGTCACTGTGACCTAATTTTTGGTCGTCACTCTCCGAAAACCCATGATGCATCAACTCACAAAGTTTGATGATTCTAAGCCAATATATACCTAAGATAGTTAAATGTAGCCATAAAATGTTGAAAGTAGGTCACCGTGACCTACATTTTGGTCGACATTTTTCAGAGTCCCAAGATGCATCTGCTGACCAAGTTTGATGATCATAGGTTTGAAGGTAATCAAAATATTCCTTTTAAACAATTTGAAAACAAATGCCTGCAAAATTCTAAAAGTAGGTCACAGTGACCTACTTTTTCTTAAATATGTTTTAAGGTCCCATGATGCAGCAACTTACAAGATTTGATGATTCTAACCCTTTCAGTGTCTGAAATAATGGGATTAAATGTTTTGAAAAGGATAAGTCATAAAGTTCAAAAAGTAGGTCACGGTGACCTACTTTTAAGTTGACGTTGTTCAAGGACCCAAGATGCATCAACTGACTAAGTTTGATGATCATAGGCCTTAAAGTATCCAAAATATGCCTTCAAATCAATTTGAAAACAAATGCCCGCAAAATTTAAAAAGTAGGTCACTGTGACCTACTTTTGAGTTAACATGATGTGAAGTCCTAAGATGCATCTACTTACAAGATTTGATGATCCTAGTCTTTATAGTAAGCAAAATATGAACATTTTTATTAATTGTAAATTTAGGTCAACTTTAAAGTGACCTTGAGACCACGCCCTTTGCCCCAGGGTCATGCCTTGAACAATTTTTAATCTTCAACATATCCTGATCCTTGTATGTAAGTTTGGTGAAAATCTGCCTGGTGGTTCTGGAGAAGAAGATTTTTTAGCAACCAGTACTTTTTGTTTTGTTTTCCTGATTATCTCCCCTTGATTCAGGGTCCCAACCCTTATTTTAGTAAAAATGGTAGCCCTTGGGCCAAGGATACCCTGTGACAAATTTGACACTGATTGGCCAAGGGGTTCTTGAGTTATGGCCCATATTCTAAAAAGTTAACGCACACCGCACGACGCACACCGCACACCGCACAAATGGCCATAGCATTAGCTCTTTGAGCCTTTAGCTCAGAAGAGCTAAAAATGCAACTGACTTATAGGTGGACCAACTTATAGGCGAGTATGTACGGTAGATGGTACACCGATTACCCGTTTTCATTTTCAGGCAGTTCTAAGTAAGTCCCCCTCTTTTCTCCAAGTGCAAGGTCACTAAAGGTCTTAAGTTCAGGCAGTTTTAGACAAGTCCCTCTCATTTCTCCAAGTGCAAGGTCACTATAGGTCCCATAGTTTCTGCATTGGCATGGCCACAAATTGACAAAACGCGAAACTCCTGACTTGAATGATGTAGAAGAGTTCCATTTTATATTAAAATGTCCTGTATACCAAGATCTCAGAATCCAATATATCAAACAGTATTATGTTAAAATACCTAGTATCTTTATATTAATACACTTGTTAAGTGTTCAAAATGTCAAAGAAATGTCTAAATTGGGAAAATTTTTGTTCACTGCTTCACAACGAAGAATAGATTCATTAAAATGTTTGTAGCTTATAATATGTATGTATTAAAACTAAAAGATCTGAATATATCTATACCTTTTTTATAATATAATGCACATGTATTTGTCTGATTGTGCCATTTCGCATAAGGAAATTAAGAATTTAGTCTTAAATTCTATAAACATTCCCAGCAGTTGTCCTGCAATATTACTCCCATGGGACAAATGGATTCTCACCATCTCCTGTGTGATGCTATTAACTCTGTATTTTTGTAGTACAGTTTAATTGCATATTTATGTCATTACTGAGATCAATTTATGATGGCCTTATGATTATGATTTCTCTTTTTTCTAAAATGAAATTCATAATTTTTTTTAAACATTGGTCCACCGAATTCTTTTTCAACTTGTAAAATATCAAGGATGGGATGACATCTAATGATTAACCCTTACCATCATAACAATGTAGAATGTCATAACAATGTAGAATGTCATAGAGATGAGATGATATTTGATTTTGTGTATACTTACCATCATAACAATGTAGAATGTCATGAAAAATGTTCGGGACACTTCCCCTGTGTGATGAGCAAATCCTTCCTATAAACAGCAGAAAAAAAACATGTTATGTAGATCATTACAACTTTATCTGACGTACTTGGAATTACCTGCTTTTTTTCAGATTCAGATTTCTGATGATTTCTTGTTATGCTTACCATTATAATGAACCAGTTGTTGACCACTGTTAGCTCAAACAATGTCACTATAAAAAGGGAATACTAAATCAGGTAGGTCAATTTATATTTCAAATTTTAGGTTCTTAATTATGTTACTATAAGAATACAGAGATTAATACATCAATATCAGAGCATTAAAAATGTTGAAAGGCTTTTATTAAAAGGGGTAAATTTTGAAGAAACATAACTATTACTGTCAGAGCATTCTTACCACCTGATATGAGTATATTACTGAAGTCATTGAGGTAATAATATCCCAGACTGTTGGTGTTGTTGCTAAACTTGTAGAAAGCTTCTACACTGGTGTTTCTGCAAAGATAATCAATAACTTAGGTACACTGACATATATACAAGTTAAAATGGTTTGATGGTTATCTCCCCTCTCCCCCCCCCCCCCCCCCCCCCACCCCATCCCATCAAAAAACTTCATTCAGAGACAATGATATAAAATAAATTTTGATTTTCTGTGCTTTAGGAGCCAATTATTATCTTGCAAGGAGATTTACTGGAAAAGACTACCAATATAGGGTTTCAAATAAAATTAACCATGCATGAAAATATTTTTTATTCATGATTTGCTTCATATGATTCACATACGATGCCCTTTATTATGATTCTCATATGAAACCGATTATATGATTAACATATGATACACACAGTATTGCTTTACATAAAATAGAATGATGGTGATTGATAACTTACTTGCAGCAGTTTTTGAGATCAACATACAGGAAGCACTCCATGGCAATAATGGCGAAGAAATAGTAGACTAGCATAATGACGACCACTAGACTAAAATAAATAGGTCAAGGTCAACCTAAATATAGCACAAACAGCATTATATATCAAAAAAGAATTGCATTATTTACACTTCTTGAAATGATAATTTATTTTTTCAAATTAATTTTTTTTTAAATTTGCCAAACAAACAAAATCAAAAAAATGTATTAGAAATATACATGTATATAGATAAATTTAATTATAAATCAATAAAATTCCCAATGGAGATGTTTACCTGATTAGCCTAGAGAAAAGAATAAACAGAGTTCCTAAAACGTCTCTATAACTTCTCTTCATCTTAAACAACCTGATAAAATAACAATTCAATAATCAGTCAAACAATTATAAAGTAAACAACCAAAATTTTTCGTTCAATATAATTATATATAATACATGTATTACTAATAAATTTTTCATGTATACATGTACCTGGTAAATAATCGAAAATAAATTTATTAAAGTTAAAATGATTTTACATTTTCAATCCTTGTGATATTGCTGCTGTTTACTCAGTTAATATGTCAACATTTCATATACGAGGGGTGATCAAAAAGTTCGCGAACTTATTGAATAACTTCAATAAAACAAAAAATAATTGGTTTCAGTTTTGATTTTATTTTAAATTAGTCCTCTCCGATTGTAATGCACATCAATCACCTTCTGCTCGTACGTGAATCACATAATATAGGCAGTCATGTGACCCCCTCCTTAGCGTTCTGCCACAAAAGCTTAATGATTTTTCTGAGTTTTATATTAATTTCCATGTAAGTTAATTTTTATAACAAGAACAGTTAATTTGTCAGAAATTATCAAATCTTGGCAAAAGAATGGGTGGATAAGAATATCCTTTCCGAAAATAAGCATGGCGACCATCAAAACCCAACTCTTCTGTCTTGGTGGACACATTTATTCAAGGTGGATAGAGAATGGGTGCCTCCTTTTTAACTTAATATATATTATTATATAGTCTATTTATATTCCCTATATAATCTATACAAACGCAAACAGTTCATAACATTACATATTCACCGGATTTTAGGCCGTATTCACCGGAGGTTCAATGCGCGTGCAACGGCATTGTGACGTCACAATCAAAACATCGAACAACGTTGTAAACAATGGTTGCAACGGCCGCAGCAAGCTCCGTATCTGAGCAGGAAAACAATTATTCAAACCTATTTCAGGATTATTTTTTAACATTTGGACGTCTTACACATAGCGGAACTCGGAGAGAATACGGAGGTTACAAACAGCAATCTGGAGATTCATTTTCATTTTCAACAAAGGAAGATCGCAAATGAAAATGGTGTCGTCATACAGCCTTCAATGTCTTATATATCCAAATCCCGACTATATAATAAAACAATTATGGACTCTTTAGGTGTTGAATATGGTTTGTTATTCACCAGAAAAATATTCATATTGACCGAGGCGAAGCCGAGGTCAATATGAATATTTTTCTGGTGATTAAAAAAACATATTCAACACCAAAAGAGTCCATAATTGTATAATATGTTTAAAATCTAAAGTAGTAAACGATATCTTAGGTATTTAATAATTATATTATTGTTCAAATATCTAACTTTTGTTTAAAGTGTTAATTTGAGGTCTTTGATAACAGATAAAAAATTGCTTAATTAAAAACATGTCTCTTTTCAAAGTTGCTTTTTACTGAGCAACATAACATTTACAAGTGTAATTTTAAACCATCTGAATTCCTTCATTAAAATGGACAATCCAAGCATTGATTGAATTTATACGAAGTCATTTGACTTAATAAACTTTGTGCAAATTATCATATGCTTCTGCAAAGGGATTTCGAAGATATACAATAAATTGTAGTCATTTGTAGAATGAGTACGACTGAGACAACCATTTTTCTTCACAAGTGACCTACATACTGACGCCATTTTCATATTGTGACATCACAAACAAGGAGCAAAACTTTATTAAGCATATGCTATTTATAGACCTTGTGTATGGTTATATGTATTCCAAATTTTTTTCTAATCTGAATTGTGGTTTTGTAGATATAGAGATAGTTCATGAACTTTTTGATCACCTCTCGTACAGTTTTAATACATATTTAAGAACTGTGCAAAAAAATCATTGAAATATACATTACATTTTTTATTATGTAGAGAATGATCATAGGCATTTATGCCTGCTGTTCAATTCAATTCAATGAATAAAATATATTTTAAACTAAAATTTTTATTACACTAGCATTCCTTTACCTGAGAAGTCTGAATGGCCTGAGGACAGTGACGTAGAAAAAAGAATCATTAAAGTACTCTCCTAGTAAACCTATAACACTGGTCACCGTCACCAGGAAATCAAACCTACAAATAACAATCATTTAAATACTCTCCTAGTAAACCTATAACACTGGTCACATTCACCAGGAAATCAAACCTACAAATAACAATCATTAAAATACTCTCCCAGTAAACCTATAACACTGGTCACCGTCACCAGGAAATCAAACTTAAAAATAACAGAATACGAGGGCTGTTCGGAAATTATTGAGACAATTACATTTACTCCATAAAGGAGGGAGATAATTTCATGAAAATTAATCAACATTTCATAAAGAACGAATAAAACACTTATGCAAAATTTCAAATTCCTATGATGATAAGAAAAGTTTCGATGAAATGATAAATATGCATATGTCCATCGACCCGGAGCAGCATCACTACGTCATTAAACGTCACGTCAGTCAGATGTGATTTCGCATTTAAAATGATCGGGAAGCGTTTATTACTTTTCCTTCTTTGTAATTACATATAACAGTACAAAAATCAAACAGTCTCTTTTCTAAAACTATTCCTTAAAAATGTATGTTGTTGCTACCTGAGTGTAAAATTTTCATTTTGGGAAAAGATGACTTGAAATCATGCAGTGCCGATTAATACAACGCGGCATTAATACCGTAACGATATAAATACCGTACGTTATATTTGATGGTCGTCTGGAGCTTTTGATTTTACTGTGGTTGAATTAATTGTAAAAATAAAAATTTATACCAATGAAATAACAAGAGCTTACATATTATTTTTCTCGTTGTTATAGTTTAAGCAGGTCATTGAGTCTGGAAAAGAGTTCTACATTGCGCTACACAAAATGTTAGGTATGTTCGCTGCTCCGCCCTTGACGTCAAAATCCATTTTTTCGGTCTTAGCAGATTTCTCTACCGCGCTTAATTTTTTTATGATCTCAATGGGCGCACTTGTTTCAGACAGCCGGGCGATGACCCGGTTCACTTTTATCACATGGCATATTGACCCGGTTAGTGTCGCTGAAACGAGTGAAAAATAAGCCGGATTGGCTGGTATTGGTGCTGTTGCTGTAAAAAAAAAATTATCAAAATTATCTGAACGCACGAGAACAACAATTTAGTGGATATATTTCGTTTTAATATTTACTAGTTCCATTCTATGTACAATTTGTGAATTTGAAGCATATAGGGTCTCGTTACCCACAGAACTGGAAAGCAGCTTTAAAATTTAAAAAAAAAATTTTTTTGTTGTGCAAATGTAAACAAATATGTTGTAAAAGTCTCTTATTATCTCAGTTGTGTTTGTTTATTGACACCGAGACTACGACAAATGATAAAAAAACGGATGTTTCACCATCGAGAACATTTCTACCTCCGTTTTCCGCCATATTGCTTTTCATTTGGCCGCTCGAAATTTTTCGGGCGATCCGGGCTACTTTCTGACCGCCCGGCGGCTTAAATATATTTGAAACAAGTGACTTGCCCGGTTCTGGAATATTAACCGGCTTGACCCGGCTTATGAAACAAGTGCGCCTTGTATTCCTGATCAAAATTATAACAAAGTTTCACAACATGAATTAGAAATAAAGCTGAAAAATTATACATATAAACTGAATTATTTTCGCTCTTATTATGGGTCCACGAAGAGTTAGAAAGTTAGTGTTACATATTTTTGATATCCGATTTCGAGGCTGCTCCGGGTACCCCTACTGATGAGGCATTTATATACCATTGTACAGAAAATATCAATTATTTGTAAAATATGTTTTGCTTTTATTGATTCTTAATGTATGTCAAATGTATATGCAAATTTTCACCGAAAGACGTTCATTACAAAGCAAAATATACACAATGTCTCAATAATTTTCGAACAGCCCTCGTAAATATATATGCTGGTCTAAAAAACAATTTATTAAACACTGGCGGATTACAAAATTAGTACTGTATACAGGGTTATTTTCACCCTTTTGCCCTTGCTAACAATTTCGACCCCTTTCAATTCTTCAAGTCATAGTTCTATTTAAAAAAAAAAATCTGTGTTATTTGAATTTGCCCCATTTTTGCATTTGCTCAAATGTGATTAGGACCTAAGGGGGGCAAAAATAAAAACAGGGGGAAATTTGCCCTGTATAGTTAGCCTAGCAATAACAATAAAATGATCAATCCAACAACTCAGTTGAATCAAATTGCTTTCTTATATCTGATATTATGGTTGCACATCTGATAACAGATAAACTGATACTCCTCTTCCAATCAACTGGGATTTCATTGCATTTTATATCATAAAGGAGCTAAAATTCAAGTTTCTTACACATCCCATCCTGTTGTGAAGTATTCCAGTGGACCCTTGGCAAGAATTTTTATGGAGGCCTCTAAGGTGTATACTGAAAGGTTAATAACAGCACATCATAAAATGCTCAAAATAATGCACTGATTACAAATTTCAAGATTAAACATAAACATTTAAAAGGGAAAAGGAAAATAAAAGATAATATAATAAAAAAAATTATTAGTGGCTTTGATGATTTATTGAAGTTGCTTTTTAAAAAAAGGCGTATTTCCCAAACAATGATTTGGTACTGCCTTACCCCCCTCCCACCATCGACCTAAATAAAAGACAAGTACATAGTAGTGGTATTACTTACTGCATACAAAAATGATGGAAGCCCACGTGATTGTAAAGTTGTAATGTTTTACATCAATGTTCTTTTCTGAAAATAAGATT
The DNA here is from genome assembly GCF_032062105.1 of Saccostrea cuccullata. NCBI lineage: Eukaryota > Metazoa > Mollusca > Bivalvia > Ostreida > Ostreidae > Saccostrea > Saccostrea cuccullata. Next base: position 473 of record NW_026922094.1, on the reverse strand, counting down.
ACAGTTTTAATATTCAGTTGATGGAGTGTCAGTACATGTACATTTAGACAACTCAACCATAAAAAACTCAAACCACAAAAACTCAACTATACTTTTACAAGAAGTATACAAGAGCACTAGAAAAGTTTTAAAGTTGTTGATACATACTTGACAGTGATATTGTCTCCACTAAAATCCAAATAAAATTAGCTGCAATCACCAGATCTGGGGAAAAAAGACATTCATTAATTAAAATAATATATGAAATTAATAAACTTTCACATGTATGTTCATGTATGCTTTTAGTGTGTCCATAAAGCTTTATTTTCTATAGTTAGGATACTTACATATGAATACCTCAAACCATCGCCAATTAATGAAATCATTTAATTCTGTAAGGAAAATAAGATGCATAAATCATTAAATGTATGACTGTGATAATAAACCCACTATTGACACATATGCCCATCTTTCTATCTGGATCTTTTTACTAC
>NW_026922093.1:17500-19476 GCF_032062105.1 Saccostrea cuccullata | reverse complement strand
TTCATCCCATTCGTTGATGGCCTCCATATTTGAAAACGGAAGTTGATTGAATTCATGACTATATTACGTAAACCATTTTTTTCCGGATTGCTGATTATTAAATAAAAAAAAATGTTTATTGTTTCATCTTTATTTGTATTTGTTCTCAGACGTATATTTATATGGGTGCATGTGATTTTAATTCTTAAAATTGCAGTTAGATGTGAACACATACTCAACTAAATGACCAAGCGCTACCATTTAATAGACAGTCTAATTCTGATAATTTTAATTTAATGTCCAAGCGAAGTGTCATACACAAAACTGAACAGTTCAATAATTAAAATTTCACGCCGAACAAAATTGCACACAAGCCAATTATCAATGATCAAAATTAACACCCAAGCTGGTCATCACTATTGTTATCAAAACATATTGATCTACTGTTCCCACTGCTAACTCAGGTAAGGTGCTGGCGTGCGTTCAGCCGTGACTAATCCCCTCATTGTCGTAATTTGACTGGAAGTGTCAAACTTGTGTAAACAAAGGATTTACATACGGACTTTAGAGGTGTGAACAAGACAATTATAATGAAAATCACTATGATAGGTGAAATTTTTGTATCAGATAAAATGAAAATCCGATATTTTCCTATCAGAATATCAGGTTAAATTATTAATAAATAAATAAGAAATGGTTTTGTGCTCTGATATTGTATCAGATTAGCCGAAATATTCGTTTAACCGCTATCCGATTAAATGGAATCCACTGTATAATCATATAAAATTTCCTGTGGGATTAAATTTTTTTGATAATTGTTAACAACGAAATAAGCAAAATTTAATCCCCCACAATATTTGTGCTTTCACAGTATTTGAAATATTAATGTTTATGCCCCCCTTCGAAGAAGGGAGGGCATATTGCTTTGCTGCTGTCCGTCGGTCTGTCGGTCCACTTAGTTTCCGTTCATTTTCTTCACAACCGTTGCACATACTGAAATGAAATTTGGTATACAGATTTATCAGATGAATATCTAGGCCAAGTTCTGTTTTGGGTACGATCGTTCCATTTTTTACAGAGTTATGCCCTTTGGACTTAGAAAAATTCCAGTTATAATCTATCCATTTGTCCTTAAGGAGATATGAGTTGACATGTATCCAGTTAAAGATAATATGAATGAGCTTAGTGTGGGAAGTTGGGCATCTCTGATCATGTGTTATCTATATCTCCTGAGAATTCGACAACAGAAGGAAAGATCTCTCTTCTCTAATTCTCTTAATTGTAATTTATTGCCTGTCAAAACATTTATTAACCAGCCTTTTTATGCCCCCCTTCAAAGAAGGGAGGGCATATTGCTTTGCTGCTGTCTGTTGGTCTGTCGGTCCACTTAGTTTCCATTCATTTTATTCGCAACCGTTGCACATATTGAAATGAAATTTGGTATACAGATATATCACATGAATATCTAGGCTAAGTTCTGTTTTGGGTCTGATCGCACCATTTTTATACACCCTTCTTAAGACGGGACGTATTATGTTATAGGCTTCATGTCCATCTGTCCGTCTGTCCATTCCTGTACGGCTCATAACTTGAACACTATTAGGCCTAGGATTATCAAACTTTGTCAACTAATACTTCTTGAATAGACGGTGTGTCGCGCACAAAAAGTAGGTCGCTCTGACCTTTAATTAAGATGCTATGGCCAAATATGGAAAAATCCTGTCTGGCTCATAACTAGAAAACTATTAGACCTAGAGCTTTCAAACTTGGCAAAAGTATACATCTATGGTAGAAGGTGTGTCACGGTCTATTTCAAGGTCACACCTTTAATTTAAGTAAATTTAAAAAAAAAAAAACAAAGTCTTTTAAATTTTAAATTTCATAATCCTAAAAAATGTAAATATATAGTTGTATCCTTATTAAAAAATGTTAAATTAAGTAAAAACTTATTTTTCCATATTCATATACTTTACAGCAATCTGTAACAAATGTTAATG
>NW_026922093.1:0-12500 GCF_032062105.1 Saccostrea cuccullata | reverse complement strand
ATATGAAATTCGTCTAGTGTGGCATGCGATGATCTTTGACCCTTTTTGAACTTTAACCTAATCGTTTGGGTTTATTTTACCCCCACTATACTTAAACTTGTACTTACCGACCTCCATAGGTCCTGTAAACTTCATGAAATATAAATCCAATTATAACACAAAATGAATTAATCCAAAGCACACCATTCTGCAGCATGTTATAATGATATTCCATTCGGAAAACCTCCGTGCCGTCGATTCCGTCACCTTATCAGATGAAGTGGGAATCGGCCGAGGTGTACCGAATGGAGTTTAATCTAAAAATATGATAATGGGTGACGCAACGTGATGTGATGTAGAATTTACATGTCAAGAACAAATTTTAAATTAATTCATAACAAACACTGTTTTAACAAAACTGTTCCATCTAGCCTATTCCCAAAAGTATGTACTGTGTGATTGTGGTGTCGAGAGGGGGGGGGGGGGGGGATTAGTAAATTTAAAGAGGTCCTAATATGAGCAAAACATTTATCAACCCGTACGAAAGTTGGAGGCGGAATAGGCACGGCTTGGGCACGGCTAAGACATGGAATCCGCACGGGTTTTTAAAAAGCCGCACGGGTTCTGCATGTCCAAGACACGGACACGGCTTCCGTATCTGAAAGCTATGAATCCTCACTCACAGAAACCCGTGTGGAGGCACGGAATCCGTGTCCCAGGGAGACGGTTTTTAACTCAGGCGGGTTTTGCTTCAAACTATTTATTTATATCTCACGGCTTTTTACTGAGCATGCTCAATCATAACTTCCTTTATTTGAATATTAAATTGGAGGGATTCATGGTCATGTGCTAAGTCAATGTGTCTTTTTGCTGAGACTATTTAAAGGATTATTTAACTAATAGATGTCAGTTGGAATTGTATTTATGTCAGTCTGGGATAATTTCTTCACTTTTGAACTAAATGCAGTAAGTGTAATCGAGAATAAATAAGTCAATTTTTCAATTTTCATGATCTTCCTGTAGAATGACTTTATGGGCTTTCACTAATCCTTTATAGTATTTATTTTATGTGACATCACTGTGCTAGTGAAAGTTTTATTTAAACTAAATTATTTCTCAGATTGTGAAAACTTATAGCTACTAGATTAAATTACAATTGAATATTGTACATTATCATTAAAATCTTAATTAAAAACTACCATGGATTGTACAGGTAACTGATAAAGTTAATCTTTAGCAGAAAGTAAATGGACACATTCATATAAGAGTTTTAACTTTTGAAATTCTAAAACTAAGCATTAATGTAAAGCAATGTGAAGTTAGTTTGGTTTCATGCAGTCACCATTTTGGCATCCACAGTTACATCAGGAGATTCTCTAAAGGCCATGACCTAGATCTAGACAAATGCACAGATCCCGTGACTCCTTATATGGTATACGGCACGGCTTTTTTGACACGGGTTTCCAAAAAACCGTGTCTCCATATATGGAAAAGGACACGGGTTTCAGACACGGGTTTACAGAATCCGTGAGTCCATATATGGAAACTAGCACGGCTTTCTGACATGGGTTTTGTAAAACCGTGTGATCTCATTTAAATATTTCGGCCAATATCCCGTGCCGTGTCCGTGCCTCGACCACTTTTAGGCACGGCTTTCCATACACACTTTACATAGGAGCACGGAATGCTAAAGCACGGGTTTCTGGAGACGGAATCCGTGCCTGAGCCGTGTCTAAGCCGCCCGGACTGTTTCGTACGGGAAAATCTAATTTACATTATTAATAGAATTCAAACTGGTATATAATGAATTAAGCATGTAAAATAAATATAAGAGGTTCTGAGTTATAGGTCACAGGGATAATTTCATACCCAATTTTATGAATACATATGTAAATTACAGGCACGTAGCAACCGGGGGGGGAGGGGGGGGGGTGGGGGGGCTTGGGGGGGCTGCCCCCTTTTTTTCCCAACATTACCTGTACTATAAGAAAATGTCCATTAAAAAGATGGTTGCCCCCTCCCCCCACTTTTAACCACAGTATATACATTGCAAGGAAATATGGGAAAAATTGGAAGTGAAAGTAATTTTGCCTTGAAAAAAAAGTGGCCACCACCCCCCCACCCCCACCCCCCCCCATTTCATTTTTTTTTCCTTGTTAATTTTTTTAGGTTAGTAAAAAAAATTTTCTCAGGTTGCCGCCCCCCCCCCACTTTCAAAAACGATGCTACGTGCCTGAATTATATAGAATTATTTTGACTTTTTCCTTGGTAAGCCGCCCGTAGGATTGTGTATTTAGAGGCAAACACCTTAGTGCGGGTATTACTGTCTCATGACAGCATCTAGTTTTTTATTTTTTATTAGACTGTAGCATTTCCATTATTTCATAAGATATGCAATAAACAATTTAAAGCTGCAGATGGATATTTGTTAAGCTCTAACACAGCCAGTTTAGAATTATATGATGACCATGTTTTATTTGTTATAATTAATCCCTACACTGTAAGTCTCTTAGAGATGTATGTACAATATTTTAAACATGATAAGAAATGGAAATTAGATCATTGAAATCTGCATGTGTCACTCTGTTAAACAAGGTTACCTGATTTTCTTGCACCCCAACCAATTTATGATTATTGAACAATTTGATGGGCGTATCATGCTGTGGCAGGGCACTTTATTGACAGAGTTATGCCCCTTGGACTTGGAAAAATTTCAATTATTTGCAGTTTCCATTCATTTTCTTTGCAACAGTTGTACATACTGAAATTTTACTGATATTTTACATGAATATCTAAGTCAAGTTCTGTTTTGGGTACCAATTTTGTGAGAGTTATGTCCCTTGGACTTAGAAAAATTCCAATTATTTGCAGTTTTCGTTCATTTTCTTTGTAGAGGTTCACATACTGAGATGAAATTTGGTACACAGATTTATCAAAATGTCTTTGTCAAGTTTTATTTTGGGTATAATCGCGCCATTTTTGACAGAGTTATGCCCTTTTGGACTTGGAAAAATTTCAATTTAGGGGGAGGGGGGCATATTAAGTGTTTTACAAACATCTCTTGTTGAGACAATGAAATTCAACTACTCTAAAGAGAAGTGAATCTTCTTGGAAGGTGTTCTTTTGTACAGCCCTGTAACAGATATAAATGTATACAGAATAATATTTATTATATGATTGAATAATTTCCACCTCTCTGATTGGCTGAGATCTAACTATGTTAGAAAAATACTACGTTGTATTGACCTGCACGTGACGTTCCAGGTCAATACAGGGATTTATTTCCTCTACATTGATCTAAAAATAGATCGGGAAATTCCAAATTGATACAAATTGTTTTGGACAGCTATTTAAACGGCTATGACTTTTTTTTTTCATGTGAACAAAATATAAGCGAATATATATTTTCGGGTGAGGGTGGTAAGAGGGAATGCAGAGACACCCATCCAACACTTTTAATGAACAACAATTTTTACTTTTTTGGCAGTCTGTTTTACCTGATAATAATCCTTCCTTTAAAAATCTATCCTAGAAAAAAGACTGACATAATTTTTTTTTTCATGGCAAGTAAAATTGATAAAAAAAAATAAAAAAAAAATAAATAAATAAGACCTGAAATGTTGATTATCATTTTAATTCTGCTTCTCTTAATTGTATTTGAATAGGACTTAATTAAATGCAAACAAGTAATGGGTTTTATCATTTTATTAGTGAATCATATAATAAAACAATTATTGCTGTTTTTTTCGGTCAATACAATGATTTAGCCATCTTCGAAGTACAATATTCACCTCGCCCTCCGGGCTCGGTGAATATTGTACTCCTCAGATGGCTAAATCATTGTATTGACCTCAAAACACAGCAATAATTGTATAGTATACAGTGTAATTTTAGATATTTAATGATCTGATTTTTTGTTACAGACCTGCTCTACCCCTGATTGTGTCCAGTCCAGTGCCTACATCATGAGTAAGATGGACCGGTCCGTGGACCCGTGCCTGGACTTCTATCAGTATACATGTGGGAACTGGCTAAAGACAACCAAAATCCCAGCCTCACGATCCCATTACAGCTTGTTCTCTGAGATAGGGGACCACAACAACGAAAAAGTTAGAGCTGTAAGTATTTTCGAAATTAGTGCAGGTGTACTAAAAGGACAGTTTCTCCTAGATACAGTGAAACCTGTCTAATCCGACATACACTAGACACTGGGAGACAGATTTTGTCAGAATAGGCTTGGTGTTGGATTGCAAAGTTATAAAAAAAACATGCAAAATTAAATGTTGGAATTCACAGTGTGTCTGATTGCATGGGTATCCGATTAGACATTTTTAACTGTATTTCTCTTTCCTTGGACAAAAATATCTGTGACAACTTTGAAGAGTTGGTCAATAAAAAAATGGAACAATTTTTTTTGTTCACACAAACTCACAAAAATAAAAGTAAAGCATATTGTCTGTTTATCTGTTTATTTGATTCACTTGAAACTTCAGATACTGGAGAAAGGTGGTGCGACTTTCATGAACAACCATTCCACAGCCATAGAGAAAGCCAAAACATTTTACAACTTATGCATGGATGAGAAAACCATAGAAAATCAAGGGGTGGATCCCATTATTAAAGTGAGTATGAAAGCCATGAGAGATGCTGGGTACTCCATTCCTTAAAATCAATTGGCCGTGGTGCCTTTGAGGCCTTCAGCTTCATTAATTATAAAGTTGTATAATGTAGTATTGTGTAAACTTCTCTTTTTACTCTCCATATTAAAGTAAGGCACTTAATCTTCATTTACTTTTTACATTAAGGTCATATGCTTGTTTAATCTTTTATTAGTCTTATTTTCATTACACTATAGAGTTGTAAAGAAAATTTAATCTCCGTTTGTTCTTTAAAGTACATTTGATCTCTGTTTAAATTTCACAATATAGTGAGTGCCATTCATTCCTATTTTCAGTTTATTAGTGACCTCCATTCCTGGCCTTTGACCTCAGGTCATGGTCTGACCTGGTCTGAGGCATCATGGGATTTTTACACGGCCCTAACAACCAATCACGCAAAAGGATTTGAGGCCCTGTTTAGTATGGGCGTGGCAGTAGATGATAAAAATAGCAGTCAATATATAATAGAAGTAAGGCTATACTGTTTATCATTATACCCCTGCTCGAAAAGGGGAAGGGGGTGTGTCTGTTGTTCTGTCTGTCTCTCTGTTTTCAAAAATAAGTAACATTTTATGAAAATTCATGGAAACATCTATATATTCAAATATAAAAAAATCATTCAAATATCTTAACCTCTGAAAATTGACTTAGAGGTAGGTACCAGGGGAATAATACTATAGTTCACAGTTCTTGGTTTCCTATGGAGGTTGTTCACAACAGAACTACTTGAAATTGTTCATGTTTGTGGAAAAAAAAATCTGATTTGAGATAATTTTGCATTTATTATAAATTAATTACCATGATAATTTTACTTTCAGTTTTCACAAAGTGGTCTATCTCTAGCATCTAGAGAGGAATATTTTACAAACCACTCCAGTTATCAGAAGATAAAGAAAGGCTTCCTGGATTTTGGTGCCAAATTAGGGAATCTGCTAGGGGGGGATAACTCCTCTCTGTGGACAGGAATGTCAGATATCTTTAGTCTAGAGACACAGTTAGCTAATGTAAGTAACAACATCAAACTGTATGTAACTGTAAGTGAATTTTACATGTTAAAATTGTTTGCAAGAAATTATATAGTGACAAAGATAGCATGGTGTTGGAGAGATCTAAAGCAACTCCTACTCGACGAACATTGATTTAGATCAAATTGAGTGAGCTATTGAGTGTGGATCCATCATGCATGGTACATGTACCATACCCTCCTCCCTTCCTACCTTCATGTGTCAATAACCACTGTCTTCTTCCTTCTTATTGTTTATATTCAAGGGGAGACAACTGCCTTTAATGCCAAATTTTTGTGTACCCACAGTTGCATGCATTTTTTGGCATTAAATGAATTACAACTTTGATATCTGTTATAAAATCACTTTAAACACTAACATTTGTGAAAAGAACTCATTAATTTGATCTTGTATATTTTTAGATACATGTTCCAAAGGAAGAATTACTAGATCCTACCAAGACTTATCATAAAATGACAGTCTCAGAATTCCAGACTCTGATTGGTTCATCTGTAAGTTGACCTTTGTTTTCATTGGTTCCTCTTCAATTAACCTTCATTCCCATTGGTTCATCATTATTTAAAGACACTGTTGAACTTTGGTATCTATAACATTGATATATTGAGTACCATTGATACATCAATTGAAAGTGAATTTGTTGTCTAGAACATTTAATCATAAATTCTTGGACATCTTTTTTTGAGTTTCATCAAGTTGAAGACTCCATGTTTGACCGTACTTAGTTAATAAATTAATAATTGATGATTATTAATTTTCAGGTAAAGTTGGCCCAGTACCTGAAGACCTTGTTTGGGAGGGACCTGGGGGACGTAGCTGTTCTGGTTCAAACCCCCAAGTATTTCCGGGAGCTTGGAGGGATTCTAGATAAAACTCCTAAAAGGTATGCTGCTTCAAACATCTAATTGATATAAAGTGTTAGAGGAACATAATATGCATTGTATATTATTTAACCACCATTTGGCAAACTGATATAAATTTTGGGGGCTATAAGATCCAAGTATCATTTGTGTCAATTTGAGAGACATTCAGTTTCATTCAGTCATATAATTGTTTTTCTGTGGCATAAAAGTTTTCTGTGGTATATCAGACCATTGTAATACATGTACAATGATCATGTAGTTTGATTAATATGTTGATTAGCACTGTGGCATTAATTAATAGAATTTTCAATCATCGTTGATCTGCTTTTGCCAGAAATGTATCATTCAACATTACCCAGAAAAGACATAGATATTTAATGTAAAAAATTATTTATGCTCTGTTTAACTATGTGCGATATTTCTGTTTGGCCAGGACTCTAGCCAATTACATTGTGTGGAATGCCCTGAATTCCCAGGTGGGGTATTTCCCGGCAGATTTTGTGGAGGCTGCCCTCCTGTTGAGTAAGGTGGAGAGTGGAATTCAGGGGCTGGACCCCAGGTGGCAGCGCTGTATCAACAAGGTCAACACTGCGTTTGGATTTGCCTCTAGCGCCCTCTATGTTCAGGAGTATTTTGCCAAGGATAGTAAATCTAAGGTAAATGGCAGTAATTTTGATTCAATGACCTTAAGTCAAATATTTTGATGCAGTCTTTTTGACCATAAATTTTTAGTTGAGAAGAAATTAACTATTACATGGTAAATCTAAAAATGTAGATTGGCATCTATTGATATAGTAATATTGCTTTTTAGATGTTGTTTATGATTTTGATTTGAACATATTGTATTGACAATATGTCAAAGGGATTGGACACAAGTTCATGAAACTGTTATTGTTATTGTTTGTTTATGAAACTGGATATAAAAAAAATTATTTAAAGATACTCGAGAAGTACTTAATTTTTAAGGGGGGGGGATAAATAATTTACACTTGTACTATATATACTCTGTCTGTTGGAAATTTATCTGGCCTTGCTTAAAAGAGGTGATCCAAAAAATCAATGTTTGGATTGAGTAGAAATTGTGATTTTAGGGGAAAATGACCCCATTGAAAAAAAGGATGTTTACAGTATAAGAAGATACTAGATATATACAAAAGACTCGGAAGTTCTTTTGGTTATTTTGATAGGTTCTTACAATTGTGAAGGAAGTGGAGGAGGCGTTTATCCGTCATTTGCCAATGGTTTCATGGATGGATGAACACACACGACAGATCGCCAAGGAGAAAGTCCAGAAGATTGTTGAGATGATTGGTTATCCGGACTGGATCCTGGATACATCAAAACTGGATAAATACTATGAAAATGTGAGTAGCATTCAGATGTTTGAATCTGCACAAATTTGCATTTTGTATGCATAAGACTTTCTTATTGATAGTTCACTCTGGTTTCTTATGGAGCTAGAACATTAGAATATAGAGATTAACTTTGTGTGTAAATACAATTCTAGACTGTGTATACTTGAAATTTTAATCTATGAAAGTCAGTGAAAGAAAAAAAAAATGTTCTTACTATGTAATACATAATTTTATCATATTCATGCCAAAAGTCCTTTTATTCACAGGTAACAATAGAGAGTGGTCAATTTTTCCACAGTCATCTAAACAGTCTTAGGGAGTCTGTCGTGAAGAACTTTAACAAGTTAGGGACCGTGCCTGACAGAGAAGAGTATGTATATATAGGCTGTGACTTAGATATAAGCTTTCTTATGATTGTGTGACAGAATTTCTGAACTCAAATATTGTTAATCGTACAGACTTGATGCATTATACAGTATTTATGCAAGTTAACACTCTTTGTTATACAGTCAAACCTTATGTTTTATCTCAAACTGGAAAGAACCAGGATTAAACTTTGAGATATTTATAAACCAAGTATTTGACATAACAAGTGTAAAAAACATTTTTAAAAAATGGTTGGGACTGACAACACATTTGAACAATTTTAAGTTTAAGCTGTCTATACAAATGGCAGATGATTCCAAGTGAAACCAATGCTTGCTATTCACAATCCTATAATTAGATTGAAATAGAGTTACCTCTCTGTGCTGTGTAAGTTAACACTCTTTGTTAAGTAAGAGTTGTCTATCTTTACAGATGGCACATGATTCCATTGGAGACCAATGCTTATTATTCATAGTCCTTAACAATCCTTTACAATCATTAAAAAGATTTGTAAATAGATTTTTCAAAGTGTTACCTCTCATGTATGTGCACGTTTGTTTCTCTTTGTCAAATAAGAGTTACCTCTCTTTTACAGATGGCACATGATTCCAGCTGAGACCAATGCTTACTACTCACAGTCGTATAACCAGATTGTCTTCCCTGCTGCTATTTTACAGCGGCCTTTCTTTACACCAACATTTCCTACGTGAGTATATGATACATTTTTACAAAATTTTCAAAAATTACCCCCACACTGTAACTTTGAAATTTTCGTTTTGGAGGATGTAGCTCCCTACAAATATTACTGTAAATTGCATACTCCTCATATTTGTATCCATTTCTTCCATCTTTAAATAAAGTTTTACTGTAGAATTATAAAACATCTTAACACAAAACTTCATCGTTTTACCGGGGTATCTCTGGGAGAAAAAGATGGTGAAGATTTCACAGGTTACTGTTAGATTGGACCATATTGAATTATGCTCCATTTATTTTTCTTTTCTAGGTCTTTCAATTTTGGAACTGCTGGAATGATAATTGGCCATGAAATGACTCATGGATTTGACAATGATGGTACGAAAATGTATCTAATAAAATTCTTTTACTTATTCCTGTATATTCAACAAAGGATTTTTCTCTCCATATAAATCTATTGTAACTATCAGAATGAATTATATTTTTTTTTTTCAAATTGCAGCATAAATATTCTCAGTTGCCCTTTTCAGAAGTATGTAAATCAACTTTTATCAGTACTTTGATTTTATCAGGTCGCCATTATGATAAGTATGGTAATCTCAATAACTGGTGGTCCAACCAATCAGCATTGAGCTTTCAGAAAGAGACATCCTGTATGGTCAAACAATACTCCGCCTACACTGCTGAGAATACTCATGTAAGTTAACTGTCTCTGTCTGTAGTGTTAACAATGCAGTTCAGTAAAAACTTCTTAGCATAAAAATTCAATGAATTTAAAACCCCGGTGTCAGAGACATTACAAGATTATCAATATCTTGATCTCTGTGATATGAATATATACATATATACAGCCATACTTAATATATATTTATGCCTCCCTATGAAGTAGGGAGAGCATATTGCTCTTCTGTTTTCAGTCTAGCTGTCGGTCCACTTAGTTTCCGTTCATGTTCTTAATAACCGTTGCCCATACTGAAATGAAATTTGGTATACAGATATTATCTAAGTTCTGTTTTGGGTACGTTCGCACCATTTTTGACAGAGTTGTGCCCCTTTTGGACTTGGAAACATTTCAATTTGGGTTGAGGAGGGGCCAGGCATCTCTTGTTTAATTTTGATTTGACAGTAAGGAAAAAAATGGATAACTGAATGCCATAGATAATGATGTTGATACTTGAATTTGTGGTTGAAATCTTAAACATACATCATGAAATATCAAGCATATATGTAAATCTTTGACTCGATCATTTTATCATTTTAACATGATTATGTTATAAAACATGAGGTACATGTATGTGTCTTTTCCTGTAGTTGAAAGGAGAGAGAGTTCTTGGAGAGAATATTGCTGACAACGGAGGTCTGAAAATGGCGTATGCCGCATACAAATTCTGGGAAAAGTCACAAAGGTCAGCAGAGGTCACATACCTTCCAGGGCTTGGTCTCACTCCAGAACAGCTGTTTTTTGTTGGCTTTGGTCAGGTAGGGTAGATTACTGTAGTTTATAGTGTGGTAATCTTCAACAAACTGAAATACCGTATAAGTAGAAATTTTAGCGAGACGCAAATTTAGCGATTTGCCCTGAGAAACTGGTAATTTATTTTTAGCGAGATGTAATTTTAGCGATTTTGAAATGAATGTTAAAGAAGTCATAACAAATAAATTGCAATTAATTTTTAGCGATATTCAATTTTAGCGATCTCGGCACCCTCGCTAATAATGCCAAAATTAAATCCTCGCTAAAAATTCTACTTATATGGTACTGAAGAATAAAGAGATGCAACTTCCAAATGACTTTGAGGTATCATGGAAATAACTGTGTTTGAGATATCTAAAGTTTAACTTTATCTATAGGGAATTACATGTGTATGTATATCATAAATATTTAGTGTAAAAATGTTCGTTTGTTTGTTTGTAGCTATGGTGTTCCTACTATACTCCACAGTACGTGAAACAAGCTATACTGACTGATCCTCACACTATAGGAAAATACAGGTCAGGAAAATCGTAATAATTAATCAAATCATTACATGTATCATTACTATATTATGTAATAATTTTTGTTCAAAATGTTAAGTGAATTAACCCTAATCTGTTGACAAGATACATATACAATCAAACTTCATTATTTCAAGAAAAAGGAAAAACTGAGAAAAACTTCCAAATATCTAGTTAAAAGGCTTAAGATAATAATCCAGGATAAAATACTTAAAGAATAAGTGGTTAGGACTTTCAAATAATTGTGACATACATACATATATACATGCTATTGGAAGAAATCAGTGTTTGAAATACATGTACCAAATTCAACTATATTAGCTTTCTGTTTCCGTAAACTTGATAAACTATTGTTTCATGTATTTTCACCATTTTCATTCAAAACTTTAATCTAATTAAAAAAAAATGATTATATATTTATTTAATATTTAATTTAAGACTTATTTTTTTGCAGGACTATAGGTGTGGTTTCCAATTCTGGTGATTTTGCCCGAGCTTTCAATTGTCCTCCAAATTCTCCCATGAATCCTCAAACGAAGTGCCAAGTTTGGTGATACTCTGTTCATTCCATATTGTCTGTGATTACTGACCTCATTCCACAAAAAATAATTTGGCCATTTTCTTAGATGGTAGATTAAGTTTTCAAGTGCTGATTGAACAAAGTATTGTATTTATATGTCTTCTATTATTATTGTGATCATAGGCCTCAAATGAGTGAATATTATTTATGACTTGTGTACATGTACATGTGTATCAGTGAAAAACTTTAATTCCTTACCGTTCTTATTTATCTTTATTAAGAGGCATTCCACTTTGTTTTTTTACATTATTTGTCTTACAAGATCTCGTTTGCATTGTTGATAGCTTGAAATTTCAGGTAGTGTATTTCTGTTTTCATTGGTTAGTTAGCATTAATTATCGTAGATGCTTTTTTTTTTGTTTAACTTGAAGGTTTTTTTTTTTATATTTTACAAATATAATATTAATATAACTTGGTAGAATAAATCAAAGGTAATATGTGCCTTTATACATGTAACCCAAAATGCACCTGATATGACCTTTGAACTATTTGTCCTTATTTAGTTTAATTAGCATAATTCATGCAAAGTACTTGTAGTGACCACAGAGAGTGAATGCAAAATAGTGTGAAGTAGTTGCTATACAAGTGACTTCCATGAAGGTCAGTACATGTGTGTTACAAACTGTTTTTTGTATCAAGTTATGTACCAAGTGCATGGAGGGATTTATTTTTCTAAGAAAAAATTTGCTGCTCAAGCAAATTTGAATGTGCTTCCACTTAGCTAGCCTTTATGATTATAAGTCATTTTTTTTGTTTTGTTTGTTACATGTAGTTTTGTGTCTTTGTGTAACTGTACTGGCATGTACATGTATTTGTAACCAAAAAAATCTCATTATCTGTGGAAGAATTTAAATAAATTTTAAATTTTGATTCAATGCTTCTGATATTTTGAAGTAGGGCTGTTGAAAGTTTATTTATTTTATTAAAATAGAGTAACATTTTATATTCTTTTTTACTTTGACATCTGTAAAAATATGTATTTTCAG
>NW_026922092.1:12500-19576 GCF_032062105.1 Saccostrea cuccullata | reverse complement strand
CACGCTTCAGATTTTTAAATGCAAATATCTAGTGTGTGGATTGATCAATTTTAAAAAATTTAAATTTGGCCTTTCCAGAGGATTTAATTACTTTTAATTTATATCAAAGAAAAATATTGAAAAACAAAAAAAGTTGAAAAAGTGCACATTTTAATTCTTTTCCGGGGCCCGGAAACTGACGATGCAAACAAGGCAAAATTGCACATCTATAACTCATTTTATCACCAAAAGTCTCCAGTTAATATCTTGAGCCGTTTTCGAGAACATTCGAAGACAAAATTGCATTTTAAAATCAGGAAATTCCCCATAACTTGGCACTGGTAAAATTTTTCCCACAAAGGAATTTTTATAAAATTATATAATGACCTATAATTCCTAAATTTTCATTAAATCCACCGAATAGTTTACGAAAATGCCTGCACAAAATTTTGTTAAAAAAAAAAAATAATAATAAAAAAATAGAAAAAACTATAAGGTTTCCGTGAAGACGAAACCAATAATAAAAGAAACAAAAATATAAAGGTCTTCCGTGAAGACGGAAGACCTTAATAATAATAATAGAAAACAGAAAAAACAAAAGGTTTGAAGGAAGTCGGAAACCTTAATAATAAAAACAGATAAAACAAACGCCCCCAACTTTTTTGGGGAAACAAATTTAACGACAACAAAACTATATTAATCATTGGCTTTTTACAGCCAAGATATATTTTTAAATTTATTTGTTTTGTTTATAATATTTTTTTTTTTTCCCTTCTCAAAGGTATTTCAAAAACTAACATATAAACGAATTTACTAATACAGGAAATTGGGGCAGTAACTTACTTTTTTAATCAATGTGGCAACGAAATTTACAAATAGAAATGAAAAGGAAAAAACTTATGATACTTTATAACAAAATTTAAGATAAAGGTTTTCAATTAACCTTAACATAAATAATTTTGTCATTTATGTCAAACTTAAATTTTAAAATAAGTATTTGACTAATTAAATATTTTAAAAAATTATTTAAATTTAGTTTTTGTTATTTTTTAAACATCAAAATCATCACCCAAATTTCAAAAAAATTTTATAAATACCGATGCCCAATTTCAAAAATAACTTAAACTTTAAAATATAGATGTATGTTTTATTAAAATGAAATTAGAAAATTAAAATTAGAAAGCAAAATAGAGTGAAAATTGAATTCTATATTTTTTTAAGGAGGTTTTCATTTCATAAGAATTACATTGTACTGGAAAAAAAAAATTAATATATAATATATCAAGCCAAGACACTATTTATACGAATTATTATTTTTCAAAAATTAGAAATTCACAGAAAAAGGGAAATAAAATTTAATATACCTCATTATACCGGTAATATTCCATACGATAACCGTTTGCGGTGGATTCGTGATCGGAGGTCGTGATTCGAATTCACTAGACTAGTTTTAAAAAAAAGGGGTAGCAACTTTTTCTTTGCCATGTGCGGGCACTTTGAAGAAAAGTGGCGGGTCCTTCTGATAAGACCTTTAAAACCGAGGACAGACGTTAGCACGATAAATTTCCCCTTTTTCCCCAGTGGCCCTGAGTGCCGAGTAAATGTCAAAATTTGAATCCCTTCAGCAAAAAATGGTTATTCTGTTTTTGAGTAAAAAATTCTTGAATGGGGAAAACAACATATATCAATCAATCAACCCATACAATGCGTTATTTATTGGTTTAAAAGAAGGTCATGTGGCAAGGAAATACATGTCCCTGTATGACATTCGTTATTTAGCTAGCACAATCCTAGCATGGTTAAAATTACATAGACTGCCATCCTTTGAATGGGTGATTTTAATTTCAGACAAATTTGCCTTTATTCTGTTTTTTATCACTTTATGACGTCTTTAATACAGTTCTGAGCCGTTTTGTTAGCCCTTTCCTTTTATTTATTTATAAATTGCCCAAATGCCCTTTTATTTTTTTAAGTATCGAAGATTTCAAGAAAATCAACATTAATAAAAGTTGGCAAAAAATTTTTTAAAGTTAAAATATCCAAACCAAGGAAAAAAAAGACAACAGCAATATCAACAAAAAAATCATTATCTGAAAAATTCCATCACAATTAAAAAACAATTCTAAAAATACTGTCAACAAAATACCTTCATCAAGAGAAGTAACTACAAGAAAAACAATGAAAACAAATTTCCCAAATTCAAGTTACCCAATAACAACATCAAAAGAGATAATGAGTAAAGTTTTAATTTTAAGGAGAACTGATAAAATCATCTTCTCCAGATTCTACAGCTTTTCAACACGCAACAAAAGAGATTACGACGGAAGTTTTGAGTTCTGTACCAGTAACATTAGACAGATCAATGTCACCACTGCCTTCAACAAGGGGGATTATGGGAGCATCTACTGGTAAGAAAAAAAAATGTGCATAAAAAAAACAAAAAATCTACTTTCATGATCTTAATATATCTTTTTATAATAAATTATCAAAACTAAAAAATGCCGAAATATAAATGGAGAAAAAAATGGTCATAACATTTTATGGAACGTTATGAAGTATGTTAATTACAATGAAAACATATTTTTAGAAAGTTTTTAAAGCCGTTTGGTCCATTCTAATCGCTAAAAAATTATTCATTTTCTTTTTAAAAAAATTGTCCAAAAATTGTTTCAATTTTGTCAAATTTTTCCCCAAACCCTTTTTCTTTTAAAAAGATATCAAAAAATTAAAAAGTTAAAAAAATAATTTTTGTTAGGTCACACAAAAAATAATCCTATGTTATATTGTTGATATTGCGTGAAATCACCTTCGAAAAAATAAATTTATCGCTTACATGTTTATCTCATGAAGAAGAACCGAATTTTTTTCACAACAAAGTACACATATATAACCTGTACACGGACAATATTTTAGCCCCTTTTTAAAAAAATCATTTAAAGTATCTGACTTCCTTTATTCTTTAAAAATGCAATTAATATGAAAATTTCTATGGATTATATTCATAATTTCTTAATTTTGAAAAGATGTATTATGACTAAGGGTTCTTATAATAAAAAAAAAATACTGGGTTTGAATTATCTTCATTATAAAGAAAATCCGATAAACAAAATTGAGATCACAACAGATCGTATCTTCCGTCAGGAACTACTGTTTGTCAATAAGGTTTTTGATCTGCGTTTTCCATGTAAGCATTGTTGTAATAAACTATTAATTAATCTTATAATTTCTTTCAATACATTATCTATGTAATGAAGCACTTTTGTTGTGTAAGATAATATGTGCCTGTTTCGGGTTAAGCGGCTTTAACGTTTATTTTATAAAAAAAAAATGAATCATTTAAAGTTATATATTTATGAAAGGTTTTAAAAATTAATTTGTATTATTGCATGTTTGAATAAGATCTAAACATTTTAATTGTCTTTTTATGAACAGTTATACTACTTAATTAATTTATTTAATTTGTTTAAAGTGTTCTAGCAATGAAATAACAAATGGATTGTAATATGGCACTCAAAATATTACACAATGAGACATCATTTACTAACAAGGTCTTAACAACGACCTAGAAATTGCATGAAAATTTTAAAATGTAGGAAATAGTTATGTAACATAAATAACTTGTCGGTAGCTTCTTTTAGTTTATAAATCCATTTGATTCGCACATATTTTATTATGTACAGTTACATAAATTCGTTTCAAATTGATGATCCTTAACGTTTATATTCAGTAACAATTCTCGCAATACCTAAGTAATCTAGGTTTCACAGTCTGAAGTATCTCTATCAAGAATTCAATTGGATATGTAGAATCAACATATATAAATCTAAATGTTACATAATGAGTCAAATGTATTTAACACTGAGTTCCTAGTTCCTCGAGCTTCCCATTTCCTCTACACTCTAAGTACAATAAGTGGATAAGTGCTTACTTAAAATTTTCTTATTACTTATGTAACCTGTTTTTTTCCTTCGAAGCAGGAGTTTTGAAACATTTTATATCATTTCCTGACATGTACCCGTTATTATACAAGGGTGATAAATAGTTCTCTTGGGCTTTGCTTTCAGACTCTCACAAGCATACGACAAATTCAGAAATAACTCTCTTTAGAAAAAAAAAATAACCTTCTTTAAACGAGATTGTTGAAAGCTATTTAAGCTTGTCAGAAGCTTCTCCTGTTACAACATGATTATAGTTAACGTTTATATTCAGTAACAAATTTCTATATGTAGAAGAGGTGTCAGATTCTGTAGTGTCTTTTACTAAGAGTTCAATTTGAAATGTAGATTCGACATGTATTAATCTAAATTTTATATTGTGAGTCAAGTGATTTGACTTAAAGTTGTTTGAGTTCCTCGAAGCAATCATTTCCTCAGAACTCAAGTACAATAAGTGGATAAGTGTCTACTTAACCTTTGATTAATTTGATGGAACCTTGTTCTTTCCTTCAAAGCAGAGTTTTGAAAGATTTCATATTATTTCTGTATACATGTACCCGGTATTATACAAGGGCAATCAATAGATCTCTTGGCTTTGCTTTCAGACTCACAACATACGATAAATTCAGAAATACCCAAATTCATCAAGCACAATTCTGAATGCTATAACCTCAACAGAAACCACAACGTTTGCTCTCAGTCGAGAAATGGGTTTGAAAGTTAAAATTATTAACTCTCTTTAGAAAGATAAAAAAAAAACATAATTTAAACGAGATTGTTGAAAGCTTTTTAAGCTTGTCAGAAGCTTCTCCTGGTATTTAACTTGATTATAGTTATCGTTTATATTCAGTAACAAATTTTTATATGTAAAAGAGGTGTCAGATTTGTAGTGTCTTTTATCAAGAGTTCAATTTGAAATGTAGATTCGACAACTATTAATCTAAATTTTGTATTGTGAGTCAAGTGATTTGACTTAGAGTTCTGAGTTCCTCGAAGCAATCATTTCCTCAGAACTCAAGTACAATAAGTGGATAAGTGTCTACTTTACCTTTGATTTATTTGATGGAACCTTGTTCTTTCCTTCAAAGCAGGAGTTTTGAAAGATTTTGTAGTATTTCTGTATACATATACCCGGTATTATTACATTTTCAAAAGTGAAATACTGTAATTTATTCATTGAATAAAAATGATATCCTTTCACAGTGTGACAAATATCAGAAACGTGGTAAAACTCTCAATTTTCCTTCCAATAACGAAGATTGTTGTAAAAATATTTCTCGGACTGTTATAATAATATATGTGGAGAGAGTGTAAATAAACCATTCTGACAGAGAATAAAACTGCCAAAATCCCCCAAACTATGTCTGAAATCGATGTTTACAACATTTTCAATCTCGCATCACTTAGCTATGACGTATCAACCGCTCAAATATGACGTCATGTAGCTTGTGACTGTATTACAAGAAGACAAATACGTAAAGGGAAAATTAAAGAAAATGTAATAAACAGAAAATTTAATGTTTTGTAGTTGAATATGGAATTTATTGCACTCGTGAAACACGATTTTTTTAAATATATTTTCACGAGTGCGATTAGTCTGTCCCACTCGTGAATTCAATAAATTCCATTATCAACGACAAAACATTGAATATCCTCTATTTATACAAGAGCAATCAATATTTATCTCGGCTTTGATTTCAGACACACAACATTCAATAAATTCAGAAATACCGAACTCACCAAGTACAACAATAAATGCTGTAACGTCAACGGAAATCACAACGTTTGTTCTCAGTCGAGAAATGGGTTTGAAAATTAAAATTCTTAACTGTTTATAGAAAAAAAACCTACTCTAACACCATTCCTGCTGCTTTATGTTTCATTCATAAAACAGTTTTTTATGTCATATTAATCAAACAAGATTTCTAGTAATATAACCCTTATGATATAAAGGAAAAGACTAATTATTTATTTAATTGTTATTAGCCTTTTGAAATAATTCAAATACATGAGTTTGTTTACAATTGTTGTAAAATGACTAAATAAGATAAAATGAATCTATGTAGGAAGCTTTATATTTCTTGCATTGTTAAAACAGTGATTCTGATGGTGGGAATCGGAGTGGTGGAAGTGTCGATAATTATTGTGGGAATTCTAGCAGTCAAGCGATTTAGACAGAATAAGTAAGAAACACAATAAAATCAATCATATTTCCTTCGTATTGTAGCAACTGTTCTTGTCAATATAAGATTGAAAGAAAAATATAGGATTCAACAATAAAATACTGAAGAATGTTTCTATTTGTACAAGGTATTCTATTATGTTCTTCAGAAACAACATGACAAGACACAGTAAAGAAAAAGTCGGTCGACCTGTCTCTAGAAAGACAGTCTGTAGTATTGATAACGTATATGCCACAATTCCAGAGGAAGAATTCGATGAGAACCCATATAAAGATCTCTCTGAGGGAGTGTATGATACAACCTCAAAACGAAGATCTCATGTCAATGGTGGCTGGAACGAATATTCCAGAGGAAGTTTTTTTACTCGTTTGTTTCGAAGTTCAAAAATAAGCGGAAGCAGACCAGTAGAGGAAGCACACCCAATGTTTTCAACATTCAGAGATACGAAAAAGGGAACAGCGTAATTAGTCTCAAATTGGACAACTGTATGTTTGATCAAAGTAAAAATTTAGAGATTATAAACGCAAGACTTTAAATTACTATCATAAATTTGTACATGTATTTTTTTAAAAAACAAGTTAGGGTTTCAAGAAATATATTGCCTTTTGTTTTTCAAATATGTGAATATATAATATATAAGAAATTATTATGCTTCCTGTTAGTTTGTCTCTATATAACCCATACCCAACTATTTTCTCATGGTGTTCTAAGGAATTATGCTTAAAATAATACGCAATATGGGTGAAAGTGCAAAGTGCATTTTGTCATGATTTTCGTCTGTTGTGCAAGATGCGATATTTGATTTAAATTTCTCATCATATTACTCAAAGACAGTCAGCATAGTAATAATGATAGTATTATTATTTGGGTGTACTATGCCGAAATAGTATTCAGGGTTTGACACATAGTGCACTCGCTTCCAGCTCGTGCACCATGTGTCAAACCCTGAATACTATTTCGGCATAGTACATCCAAATAA
>NW_026922092.1:0-10000 GCF_032062105.1 Saccostrea cuccullata | reverse complement strand
AAAAAGGGGCTGGAAAAATATGGCCCCTCCCTAACCCTGGGGGTCATGATTTGTACAAACTTGAATCTACACCTCTTGAGAATATTTCCAAATTAGTCATGCTCTTGGTGTTCTTGAAAAGAAGAATTTTAAAGACGTGTTTCCTTTTATTCCTAAAAAAAACTTTGATCCCTAATTGTGGCCTGACCCTAGCCTGAGGTGATGATTTGAAAAACTAGAAATATGTCTATAGGACATGAATGTCCCGCCAGATGTGTATTACTAATGGTACATTAAACAAGAGGCCCATGGGCCACATCGCTCACCTGAGTACTGTAGATAAGAAACAGTAGAAATTTGTTTATTATTGAGAAGTTAAAATCCAAAAGTAATCGCATGATCAATCATGGATTTGCTTTTCTTCAAAGAATTTTTCCATATATTTCTATGTAAAACTTTGGTCGGCCATTTTGGCCCCGCCCTACCCCCGGGGGTCATGATTTGAACAAACTTGAATCTTCACTACCTGAGGATGCTTCCATATAAATATCATGAATTATGGATCTGTCATTCTTGAGAAGAAGTTTTTTAAAGATTTATTCTATAAATTTCGAGGTTAAACTTGGATTCCCTATTGTGGCCCCGCCCTACCCCCAGGGGTCATGATTTGAACAAACTTGAATCTTCACTACCTGAGGATACTTCCATATAAATTTGATGAATTATGGCTTTGTCATTCTTGAGAAGAAGATTTTTAAAGAATTTTCCTATATATTTCTATGTAAAACTTTGGTCGGCCATTTTGGCCCCGCCCTACCCCCGGGGGTCATGATTTGAACAAACTTGAATCTTCACTACCTGAGGATGCTTCCATATAAATTTGATGAATTATGGCTTTGTCATTCTTGAGAAGAAGATTCACTGCATGAAAAGTCGGGTTTAATTTTACCTTAAATGCAATTTAAATGCTGCGATTATTCAATGTTTTAATGCATAATATAACATATTGTGGGATCGTAAATGTTAGAAAATAATTAGCATTTAATTCGAGTTTAATGAAAAATTAAAAGAACAAATTTAATAAAGTTTGGAAAATTGTAAACTTACTAATACGTTCGGATTTAAGTCTGCCGTAAACAAGTATTATACCTCTAATATACAAAACGTATAATTATTATTAAACATGGCCATAAAATAAAGTTTTATGGTCATATTAAATTTGTTTGTTTAATAAAATTTAACGTAGATCTTTACCTCATTATTTTTTGTTAAATTCACACTTTACTTTATAATACTTCCAAAAATTACGTTTTATATGGAAAATTGTAAACTTACTTATACGTTCAAATTTTAATCTTTCATAAACTAATATTAAATCTCGTGTATAAGTGATGAAAATGTACGGATTAAACCTTCCCATATCATTAAGATTTAAAGTTGTATTTGATGAAATTTACTATTATTATATTATTGCATAATAATTTTATTTTATATTTATTCCATCAATAATTTGTATGGTTTACAATTGTGGGTTTTTTGGCAAGTATTTTACAATCATACACAAATGCATTTCTCATTCAGTTTTATTAGATTTTATCTCAATAGTCTACAAACAATGAGTTCTAACAAAGTACAAGATATTTCAAATTTATGCCTAAAAGTCAGAATTTAAAAATTTACAATCATGATTGTAGCTCAATTATAATGGAGTAAATTTCTACATACTAGTAGTAAGTAATTTAATATAAGAATAGAATTGTATGTAAAATTCAAATCCGCAATAATCAGAACACAACAGGTCAAATATGTAGTCATTCTGGACTCCAAAAGACTGCAAAATCTGACTGAAACTGCCCTATTAAAACTGCTGCATGGGTTGTAAATGGTTTTTCAATTTCCCACAATAAATTATATCATACTTAGCATAAAGAGAATAAAAGCCAATAAAAGTTGTCCATTCTTTTTACATGTACATTTAATAAGACACACTAAGCCACTGACAGAGAAGCCTCACTCGCCCACAAGCAACAGCAAAAGGATCGGTCAGAGACACCACCTTTCTCTTACTTGGGTATCAAGATCTGCAACTTACTGCCAGCAAAGCTCGTTCAGACCACCCTTATATTGTTTCCCAAGTATTTCCACAATAGATGTCCATGCACTAATTATTCAAGTTCGACTTGTAAAATACTTAATGTTGACTGAAAAACACAACACCCCAAAAAATCCTTTATAACATTTGGTTATGTCAATTCAAATTAAGAAAAAAGTATCACAATTACACAAAACAATAGCAGCTTAAAATTGTTTCCAAAACATGTAGCTCATTTCTGTTCCAACTGCTAGGTTTATTGCTTGATGATTGTAATTTAACATATCCTCATTAAATCAACTTTACATTGGAATGCAAGACATTTCAATAGTGATATTTTTAACTTTGCCTTAAAATATCAAGAATGAGCTCTGAAACATGCACATATAAAATTCCTGTATTTACAGTAGTATATTTTACAAATTTTTTTAAGCCTTAATTACAATTCCATTTTAGTGGAAAAGATTCTCGTCATAAACTGTCTTACTTCAACTGGCAGGAAACAAATTAATATTTTACTCTTGCAATTCTCATTACTCTTTCAATATCAATTGTAATATTTACTAAAATCAAAATTCACCCCTTTTTTTACTCAGAAATGTCTCTACCTCATTTGCCTATTCTATTTTTTACATCTATGACTCACTAAGCCACTGACAGAGAAGCGTCACTCGCCCACAAGCAACAGCAAAAGGATCGGTCAGAGACGCCACCTCTCTCTTACTTGGGTATCAAGATCTGCAACTTACTGCCAGCAAAGCTCTTTTAGACTACCCTTGATTGTCTTATTTTTTTCCACAATAATGTCCATGCAGTTATTATTTAAGTCAGACTTATACATATACATGTATGTAATATATAAATCAAGATTAAAATGTATGTGATTGCATACTACACAACAAACCAATAAATGTTTAAACAATAAAAAACATAACAGTTTCAATCTGTAATCAAGCATCAGAAAAAAACACTAGGTATATTTTTTTTCTTATCTAACATTGAATGTGTCAATTAAAGATAAGTAAAACAAGCATCACATTTGTGCAAAAAAGTAGCAACTCAGATATTTCATCACTAATAGCCCATCTCTGTTCAATTACTACATCCATAGGGTTGACTCTTTTTGATTCTTTATTTGTCCTAGTTCTCCTTATTACTTTTGGTGTCCTGTTCTTTGAAGACTTTCTCACATTCATCAGAACGCAACTTCAGTTTTCTAATTTCATAGATAGTATTATCTTTAGAATCATTTTTTTTGTACTATGAAGACGTAATCAATATTTAAAACTGCTTCTTCTTGCTTTTTCTTCTCTTCATGCCAAGAAGTTTTCAGCTCTGGAGAAGCACATCTAGCTCCTAATTTCTACAACAAACATAAAAATAAATACCAATTTGCCTATATATACATATTATATGTGTGCTTCCGGATTTTTGCAATTGCATATATTAAATAGTACACAAAATCTGAGTTGATTGTAAAATTATCAGTTGACCTAGAGGAAACACAGCTCCATTTTGATTAATTAAAAAAATTACAGAGGACCACAAAAGATATGCCATTTTTTTCAAGTCTGGGTAATAAAGACAGATAATTATCTATAATTTCAGGCAAGCGATCGAGCTACAGATTATGAAGCTAATGTTGTTATACATGTAAATTGGGGACTATTGATTTTTTCGCCGTCTTTTTTTGTTTTTGGAGCATTTTATTACTATGTTTACCTGCTTGACCTTGAACATGTGAAGTGCCCTTTTCTCTGCTCCTCCGGAATATATTTTTTTCATTTAGCAGCAAGATACTATGGATATGGTAAAAAGCTGTCACAAACAAAATATGAAAAATTAATAACAGGTGTGGCTCTCCCTAGAAAGAATATACAAAAAAAAAGGAGAAAAAAATATACAAATAGGGTATACTTATGACTAAAGCAAGAAGGTAACATTTTACACAATGAAAAAAATTCTCTGTGTCATCTAGGTAAGTGAATTACATAAAAAACAAGAGGCCCATGGGCCACATCGCTCACCTGAGCACTAAGGGTAGGAAAAAGTGGAAAATGGCTTTTTAATGTAAAGTTTAAATCCAAAAGTAGTCCCATGACCAATCATGGATTTGCTATTTTTTAGAAAATGATTTTTAAAGAATTTTCCTATAAATATCTTTAAAAAGTTTGGTCAGCCATTTTGGCCCCGCCCTACCCCCAGGGGTCATGATTTGAACAAACTTGAATCTACACTACCTGAACATGCTTCCATATAAATATGATGAATTATGGCTTTGTCATTCTTGAGAAGAATATTTTTAAAGAATTTTCCTATATATTTCTATGTAAAACTTTGGTCGGCCATTTTGGCCCTGCCCTACCCCCAGGGGTCATGATTTGAACAAACTTGAATCTACACTACCTGAGCATGCTTCCATATAAATATGATGAATTATGGCTTTGTCATTCTTGAGAAGAAGATTTTCAAAGAATTTTCCTATATATTTCTATGTAAAACTTTGGTCGGCCATTTTGGCCCTGCCCTACTCCCGGGGGTCATGATTTGAACAAACTTGAATCTACACTATCTGAGGATGTTACCCCATAAGTTTCATCTTTCCTGGCACAGTGGTTCTTGAGAAGAAGATTTTAAAAGAATTTTCCAATAAATTACTATGTAAAACTTTGGTCAGCCATTTTGGCCCTGCCCTACCCCCAGGGGTCATGATTTGAACAAATTTGAATCTACACTACCTGAGGATGTTAACCCATAAGTTTCATCTTTCCTGGCACAGTGGTTCTTGAGAAGAAGATTTTTAAAACATGCCACCAAATTTTCATTAATTCCCAATTATCTCCCCTTGAATGAGGGTGTGGCCCTTCATTTGAACAAACTTTAATCCCCTTCACCCAAGGATGCTTTGTGGCAATTTTGGTTGAAATGGCCCAGTGGTTCTTGAGAAGAAGTCGAAAATGTGAAAAGTTTACAGACAGACAGACAGACAGCTGGACGGACAACGGACAAAATGTGATCAGAAAAGCTCACTTGAGCCTTGGCTGAGGTGAGCTAAAAACTAAAATTTGTATTAGTGTATAAAGTTTGATGAAAATATCTTTAACAGTTTTTTTCAGAATTGAAACTAAAATATAAATAAATTGGATATAGATAATAAATTCTCATCAAATTATGTATAAGTGCATGTTAAACTTAAAAATGTCTTAAATCATTTCTTAAAAACTAAGCAAAATACAAATTAAAGAGGAGGGAGGTCAAGGTCACAGGAATGTGCAAGATGAAGTTTTTGATGCAGCTGAATAGCTCTCACTAATACATATCAGCATATTATGTTTGATAAAAATATCTTGAACGATTTAATGAAACTGAACTTAACACTTTGTTTTAAGAAAAGAGAGGTCAAAGGAAAGGTTGTGGTCAAAATGTTGTTCTAGCTGAAAAGCTTACATCAGTGTGAATTTACTATTAGCATATGAAGTTTGATAAAAATATAATTAATGGTTTATTTAAAACTTAGATAAACACATATTTTAAAAAGTGAGGTCAAGGTCAAAAGAAAATTCAAGGTCAAAATAAGTTAATGCAATAATAGCTCTCATCAGTATGTATTAGCATATGAAGTTTGATAAATATATCTTGAACTATTTATTCAAAACTGATCTTGTCTAAGACATTAATTTTTAGAAAAGTGAGGTCAAGATCACAGGAAATGTCAAGGTAAAAAAGAGTGAAGCATTGTAAAGCTTTAACTGCTTACATCAGTACGTATCATCATGTGAAGTTTCATTACACAACTTGAATCATTATGGTTTCTTTAAAATAAAGCTAAACACTAATTTTAAGAAAAGTTAAGTGAAGGTCAAAGGAAAGTAAAGGTAAAAAAATATTGCCGCAGTTGGATAGTTTACATCAGTATATGCATCAACATATGAACTTTGATAAAAATATCTAGAAAGTAATTTCTTTGAGCTCGATGGAAAGACAGATGGAAGGGTGGAGGACGGACATGACAAAAACTAATACATGTATTCCAAATCATGGCGTAGCATAAAAAACTTGAATCTACATTATATGAGGATGTTTCCATATCAAGATTATGCATGCAAATTCAAAGAATTGTGGTCCTCTGCTTTCTGTGTTTAAGTGAATGGGATGCCATAATTTATGGCAGATTGTGTATCAAATATGCACCCCTATCATATGTCACTATGAAAATTAGGTCAAAGGGGGGAAATCATCGCATGCTCGAAATATTTTGTTGCAGGTAAAGTACATGTCAAATATGAAAGACCCATCTCTTTTTCAATCAAAAGTTATATATATATATATATATATATATATATATATATATATATATATATATATATATATATATATATATATATATATATATATATATATAAATATATAATATAATATTTTTGAAAAGTAGGTTAAACTTCTAGGTCAAGATCAAAGAGTCAAAAGTCATGATATATTTAGAAAAGTCTTTTCACATGTAATATACATGTATAATTTAAATGCCATATCTTTTCTCTTTCAAAATGATTAATTTAAAATGTTATTTTTTGGAAAGTAGGTAAAATTTTAAGGTCAAGGTCTCACTTGGGTTAAAAAATCATAGTACATTTAGAAAGTTTTGTGGTAATGTACATGTGAAATATGAAAGCCCTATCTCATATTATTCAAAAGTTATGATCAAGGTTAAATTTATTGTGACAGATGCACATTCTGTCAAAGATGGCCAGACTGAAAGACAAATAAGATTTAATGTTCCCTCCCTTTCCCCCAAAACAGGGGACAATAATGCCCTTGTTGTTCTTGAGAAGAAGATTTATGATGGAAAAAATCCCCTGCATATTTCTTAACGCGTGTTTTTATGTCATTTAATTGTTTGTTTGTTGTTAAACATCCCTCTCAGGAATTTTTCACTCAAATGGAGACACCACCACTTGAAAAATAATGAGGACAAGTCAGATTTGAGGTCAACATTCATTTTAGGAGTTTTCAACCATTAAGACGTAAAGAGACAGGAACTCGATCCTTCCCCTCACCCCATCCCAGACCCCTGTTTATTCATGACATGTACGCAAACTACTGCTTGTTTTACATTTTAAAAAAAATATGTTAATAGCCTATATACAAATACTTTAATGTGGTCCATCTCTTTGAATGATTTTCATTCCTAATTCTAGGAGGATAGGTTGATGAATGAAATGTCGAGCAATCTTATCATTGATGCACTTTTATTTAATTTAATGCAGTCATATTGTGAACATTTCCAGTTAGAATCATAAGGAGAGTGGGGATGACCTCCAGGGGGTTCAAAACCTTTATAACTTTAAATTTACATAACATAATAACACAAAAAGCGCAAAATTATGTATGGTCAAATGGAAAAAGTTTCCTACTATTTAGGAGTCACATGATCATTTGCCATTACTGTTTACAGGGACTGGAAGTGTATCTTGAGATCCCCCCCCCACCCGAATTTGCAGGACTGTAATATAAAAAAGACTTTGGATGCCCTCCACCCTAGAAAACAGACACCACCATAACTTCTCCTTTTATTTGCTTCTCAGGAAATTCTGGTCTGGAAATCCCCCCTCCCTCCCAGAAAAAAGAATTCTGTATCTTGTAACTGAATGTAACGTCGATAACGGGCGATAACTCTTTAGAATGTGAAATTCGTCTTATTGCAGCATCGGATGACCTTTGATCCTTTAAACTTTAACCTAACCAGTTGCATTTCAGACTATTTTACCCAAATCTATACCAAAACGTGTACTTACCGACTGCCATAGCTCCAACTTCATGAAATATAATCCAATTAAAACACAAAATAATTCCTACTGACATACATGCAATGATGTGTACATAACACTAGGCCTAGTACTGCACGTGCAGTGCTATCTAAAAATGATAATGGTAAAACTAGTACTTAAGTTAGGTACGTGACGCAAGCCCAATGTGATGCAGGTCTTCAGATACATTTACAGTATAAGAACAAATTTAAAATTATTATTTACAAAAGATGTTTTATCTTAACTTTGCCATCTAGGCCTATTTCCAAAAACAGGAAAATAGGGTGTGTTTGTGTGTGTGTGTGTGTGTTGATGGGAGAGGGGTGGGGGTTGACTAAATTGATTGGGTATACATGGTATATGGCAGCTTTCAAGGTGTTTCTGCCTAATCAAATATAAAAAAGTTTGTACATTTTGAAAAAAAATCATCAAAAACGCTTTACACTAATTTGAATAATATTTGAATTGTTGTTGATCTATATGAGAAAATAGATTTAAAAAGTTCCAATTATGGGCCAAAAATTTATCCCCCCCCCCTTGTTTCAAACCTAATTTACATCATTAATTGAATTCTGTTGTTTAATTTCAGACTGGTAATGAATTACGAATATGAAATACGTGTACCTATAAGATCGAGGCCCATGGGTCACATGTTCACTTGAGAATATCATGCTCAATTTGATGAATACATGGAGGCCCTATTATGTAAATTATTGAATTATATTGACTTTTTCCTTGGTAAAGCCCAATTTTAGAGGAGTGTGCATTTAGAGGCAAACACCTTAGTGCGGGTATTACTGTCTCATGACAGCATCTAGTTGCATATATGAATGTATATTATTTGTGCAAATAATCATAATAAGGTAAATCATAACTTTTTGCAGTCAAGCAAGTATTACAAAATTTCCAAATTTTTCAATTTTCTATCTGTATGTTAAACTTATCTTTATTTTATTTATTGTTTCTCATTATGTAGAGGGAAGAATTAAAGAACTTAATTTAACAGGCTCGAAATTCATAGAAATTGAAAATTCTCTTTAAAATGTCAAATTGCACAAAATACTTTAAATTCAAACGTGTATAAAACAATATTTTTATTTTACCTTCCTCGTTATAATGAATCATATTACGAGGGTCATTCAAAAAATACGTAGACATTACTTCTCATCGTCATATGATTATTACAAGATTATAGATCAACACATTTTCGTAAACATAAACATTTATTTTGTCGAAGTGTGAAGTTTCATTCCATTTGATTAAACAGAACTCACGTTAGCCAAAATTAAAAGCAACATGTTTTGTTACCACGGAGCACGGTTAACCAGTATTGTAACGTCAAAAACAACGCTGAGAAAGTTTGTCATAAGTATACACATTTTTGTTATTTCAAATACAGTTTGTTGCGTCTTCTCCATTCAAAACACATATCCACAATATACTTAACACCTGGTTTGCTAACAATTGTAAAAATACAGCTTGAATTGGAATGTTATTGTTTTCAAATTCTTTGATTTACCATGCAATTTTATTATTTCTGCAACATTGAAGCACACATCACGTTCAATGACGTTCCTAACTCTTTTGACAATATTTTTCACTTTAACCTGTTTCTTTGCAGACAATCCATCGTCCGATTAAAACTCGCTACCACTCAAAAATTGTATTTTCAACTTAAAACAAATACACAGATTTTTTTTTCATACAGATCCTGATTTATAAGGATGTTTTAAGCTTGTAGAAAAAATTTCCCGAATGTAAAGTCTAATTTTATTGCTACTTGCTGCTCCGTGACGTCCTCCTACGTCAGGGTTTTTTGCCTTTTTTAATCAAGTCCATATGTATTTAGAAGCTGATATCGTTTAAATGGAACGAGATACTACATAACCTGATTTCATTTTAATTAATACAACAATACTTTATTTAAACGTGTAACTTTTATTTCGTTTCAGCTCCATTTATTAGAGGTATAGCTGTAAATACTATAAAGTGAAAATTAGAGAATTACTCAATTTTGACGGTGCTCCGTGACCCCATTTTTGCTGTTCTAAATCCTTGGTAATTTTAATAAATATGAAGATATACTCAGTATTCCAATTTTTTAACTCAAATTATTTGAATCTGT
>NW_026922091.1:0-19378 GCF_032062105.1 Saccostrea cuccullata | reverse complement strand
TGGATTATATTCAGTTAATTTCATAATTTTTAAAAGATGTATCACGACTTAGGATTCTACTAATGGAAAAAAATACTCGGGTTTGAATTTCCTTCATAATTAGATATAACCGATAAAAGTTTTTTTTTCAAAGGTGACTTCAAAACAGACCTTAACTTCCCGTCAGGAACTGCTGTTTGTCAACAAGGTTTTTGGTCTATGTTTTCCATGTAAGGATTGTTGTAATAAACTATTAAATCACTCTTATAATTAATTTTTCTATGTAATGACATACTTTTATTGTTTAAGATAATATGTGCCTGTTTCGGATGACGCGGCTTTAATGATGTTCCAAAAGAAATATATTTTATAAGTAAAATACAAGCCATGAAAGTATAGCTTGCGGGGCAAAATTGGACAGATACTTCAACTTCGCAAATTCATAAAGGCATAATAGACATTTATGCCGTTAAGAGTTATCTCTCTTATCAGAGTATCATTGAACCTTAACTGTGAATATTAATGTCTTTGTAATAATATTACCGAAAGACCTCCAAATCTCAGAAATAATGAAGTCCAATACATGGCATGGAGAAAATAGGTTGTTCATTTCGTATGGTCGATATAATGACCTAGTCAGCAAATACAATTTATCCTTGAATCAAATGCTGACACTGACGTTTTACATACTAATTGTTAGTCCATTATTGATACGCTGATTTGACAACAGATTTTTCCGTTATTTCCCGATCATGACAGCACACGGCGAGTGTGACCAGTCGGTAGGGGATGCTCACTTCTCCATGGTACCTGATCCCTTTCTGATTTTGTGGAGTTTCGTGTTTGCTCTGTTTCTGTTTTGTATTGTTTTATGGACTTTTGATCTTGAATACTCTTCGATATCTCCATGTGTTTCATTGTATTGTGAACCATTGTTGTAATGCGATTATTTAACATTGGCGTCGGAAAGAAAATTGCAATGGGCTGGGGTTAAGAAATTGATATTAAAATGTTTTAAAAATGAGCAAATAGATTAGCATAAGCTCCTCTGCCCTCTGACCAGTAGAGCTAAAAACTCGCCCTCGGTATTTACTTGCCAAAAAAATCGATCGACTACGGGGGTACATGTATATACGAGTATATTTCCCAACAATTCCTACAGTGCGGGAATTATTTTTTGAACAATTACGAACTCTTTTGTTGGGAAATATGCTTTGTTATTGACCAGAAAATATCTATATTAATCTCGGCTTCGCCTCTGTCAATATATTTGATATTTTTCTGGTGAAAAACAAACCATTTTCACCACCGAAAGAGTCCATAATTGTATATCAAATATATAATAATTAAACGGTTATCTATCCGAGTTTTGGAATTATATTTATCACCACACAGTGTATTAAACTCTGCATTTGCAATAATGTTTCATATCTGTTTCACACCATAATTGATTATTGAGTTGTTATTTCGATTTCAAAATTAACGCAAACAAATGATGATGCACATTCAAGTACATAAGCAATGATTTGACAATAACATCGAGGTTATTCTCTCAAATCCACCTATTTCATATTGATAAATATTGTTTTAATAATAATAAAACTTGTAAGAAACAGTTTCAACAAAATGTCCCCCAGTAATAAAACCGGAGTAGACTATACAGTTTTCCTTCTCCTCCTTGTCCGTCTGTCTGCTTGTGTGTCTGTCTAGCGGCCCTGCCGTCTTCCTTGTAAATATTGAGCCGAATTTTGGTACATGAGTGTCTATCACGATGATATCATGTTTTTTACAAGCAATTTTTACAATGATTTTTAATGAATTGTAAATATTTTTCTTAAAAATGTGCTAAAAAAACAAAATTTCACTTTTTTGAAATTTTTATGTACTTTAATCGATGATTTTTATAATTGTAATTTGAAAGATTGAACAAATAAATGAACAATTTCTGGAATATTATGTACGATCTCTTATCAACAAAAAATCGCTTTTCTATTTTTTTGTACATGAACGCTGTTTAGTGTTTATTGATATGCGAGTTTGACTTGCTGAATTATATGTACATTTTATTTCGCTTCAAAGTTATGGTATTTTCAATTATGAAGCACTTCAATTTATTCTCTCAAAACCATGTAAATGGTATATGGGGTACAGAAATATTTAAAACATACCGGTATAATACTGTGGGTCAAGCAGAAGGTGCTCACTATAACATTTGGAGTATCTAGCAAATTTTTCCTCAAACGGTTCAAAGCACTACACTCTAAAATAAAATGATATTCATTTCCTATCTGATTATTATCGCATAAGCTACAAAATCTTTCATTTCTTTGAGTACCATTTCATCTACCTATTTAAATTGGAACATGTTTTTTGTGGATCGAAAGTAAACAAATAAGATGATAACACTGTAATATATATTTTCGCACTCAAAATTGGTTTTAAACTAGATGTGTTTGTGAAACGCTATGCGCCCGGCGGCAACAAAAGTAGAGAAAAATATTTTTAGCATATAGGTCACAGTGAAGGTCACATGGTCATTGACCTTTGTGTCATTTGAAAGAACTTAATTTGTGGAGTAGGCTTACCAAATATGAAGTCTCTATCTTCTATGCATCAAAAGTAATGACGAAAGTCAAATGGTCATTGGCCTTGATGTTCATTAGTATTTGATAAACCATCTTCGCTAGTCAAGGGTTTCTGATACGCTACTCTCCTCATGATCTTTTGTACAAATGAAAGCCATGAGTTTGACATTTCTTCTTTAATCATATTGTTTACGTAAAACCATATAATTCTGCAAAAATTGTTTTCTTTAACATACACAAGTTTTGCCCAATATTTTATCATTCTTGAGTAAAATATTTATGTATTATAAAACCGTCTAGCTGCTCCATAAATCATATAACTTGGAGTGCTACTTTTTAATTTCAATATATGTTTTAGATAATTAACTTAAATGTAATCGTTCGATATTATCGATATTTTCATAACCCAATATTTCACAGCCATATAACAATACTGATAAAACTACTGTAAACCAGAAGTCTCTAATGAGACTGTTGCTCTACTGGTCTGTACGTATAACAAAGGAAAAGTAGCACTTGGATTTTTAAACTTTGCAACATGCAGCAATACATAGAATTATGTATCTTAGTGTAGTCTACTTGTGTGCAAAGTTATATTGAAATCGGACCAAAACTGTTGTAGGAGTAGTGTTTTAAAGGAATTTCACAGAAATTTCTTTTTTTAGTAACCATGGCAACATCATTCATCGAAATTAAAAACCGATGCACTAAATTATGTATCTTAGTGTAGTCTACTTGTGTGCCAAGTTATACTGAAATCACACGAAAACCGTAGGGGGAATAGCGTTTTACAGGAATTACACGGAAATTTCTATTTTTAGTAACCATGACAACATCGTTCATCGAAATCCAAAACCGATGCATTAACTTATGTACCTTTGTGTAGTCTACTTGTGTGTCAAGTTATATTGAAATCACAGCAGAACTGTTAGAGGAGTGGCCTTTCAAACGAATTTCAAAGAAATTTCTATTTTTAGTAACCATGGCAACATCGTTCATCGAAACCCAAAACCGATCCACTAATTTATGTATATTGCTGTAGTTTACTTGTGTGCCAAGTTATATTAAAATCAGACCAAAACTATACGAGGAGTAGCGTTTTGAAAAATTGTTTACAGACAGACGGACAGCTATATAGACAGACAGACAACGGACGGATTTCTATCGCATAAGCTCTTCTTGTCTCTTGGCACACAAGTAGACTACACTAAGGTTCATAATTCTATATATCTGTTTTTGATTTTGATGAACGGTGTTGCCGTGGTTACTAAAAATAGAAATTTCTTTGAAATACTTTCAAAATGCTACTTTCAAAATGCTACCTTGGTTGAGGTACACTTGGTCTGATTTCAGTATAACTTGGCACACAAGTAGACTACACTAAGATACATAATTCTGTATATCAGTTTTTGATTTCAATGAACTATGTTGTCGTGGTTACTAAAAATAGAAATTTCTGTGAAATGCTTTCAAAATGCTACTCCATATACAGTTTTAGTCCGAGTAGAATATAATCTGGCACGCAAGTAGAAGACACTGAGATACATAATTATCAGTTTTGTGCTTTAATTTCAATTGAACGATGTTGCCATGGTATTTAAAACTGGAAATTCTTTAAAATTTTATTAAAACTAAAAGCTATTCCTACAGTTTTAGTTTTATTGCAATCTTACCACTAAAAGAGATTTAATGACGGATCATTATTCTATTCATTGCTTTTGGAAAGTTTTATGTCCTAACTGCTACTTTTCTCTTCCTTTATAATTATAAGTACAAAAAAAGTAGCTTCAGTCTCGAGAGAGACTTCTGGTTCTGATACCTAAAAATTAAAATAAAAAAAAAACAAATAAATAAACTCTCAGCTAAATTTGGTGCGTCGAGAGACAATTGGTGCCATTACAGACCAACCAAAAACATCAGAGGTGGGATTAGGTACCGTGTAGGAGTGAGCATCCCCCGCCGACCGGTCACATCCGCCGTGTGCTCCTTGTCATGATCGGGAAAAAACGGGAAAATCCGTCGTCAATTCAGTGTATAAACTATTGACTAACAATTAGTATGAAAAACGTCATTGAGAATATGACTCAATATTGTATTTGCTGACAAGGTCATTGTATCGACCATAGAACTTAAGAAATGATGACTTTAAACGAGACTGTTGCTATTCCTGTTTCGTCAACTTGCTTGTCAATAATTTACCTTGTTTTAGAAATTGTTCATACGTAGAGCAAGCTCTTGCGTTTTGAATCAACTGAGAATATATAAACTCCATATTCAGGTGATGAAGGTTTACTGCTGCATAAGTAAGGGAATTCGAAGTTGGCGATAATAAAGTCATCACGTTTATCATAGAGCTTGGTTGTTAGATTATCATTAACGTCTTTTTCAAGTAAAATATCCAAATACGAAACAGATGTTTCAGACTGTGTGGTATCTTTTATCTCAAGCTCAGCAGGATATATTGTATACGTATCGACAAATGAATGGAAATTACCATTGTTAATTGAAAAAAAGTCGTCGATATATCTAAATGTCAAGTTGCAATCAATCAATCTACTTGTGTGCCAAGTTATATTAAAATCAGACCAAAAATGTAACAGAAGTAGATATGCACGGGTAAACTGTTTATACATATGTCATCTACGATAATTTATCTACACAACCATATATGGCTTGCTTGTCTGTTTTCTTTAATCTCCGTAAAAAGCGTCAAAACTCTACTAGCCGAGTAGAAAAGTCGAATTAAACCATAAAACAGTATGTGCTCATCTCGGGCAAAGAGAAAAATTAAAGAATGCATGGAGTTAAAAAATCAATTCCAGATTTTAAATATTGCATTGAATAAATACAATTTCATAGTGTCTTATTTTCCATAAAGACTCTACGATGTTTTTTCGGTGTAATTTTAGAAACAGATTTTTAGCCAATCACATTCGAGGTCTAATTCTTTGCCCGAGACTAGAACATACCATTCTATGGTTGAGTTCCACTTTCCACTCGGCGAGTTGAGTTTTGAAGCTGATTACGGAGAAGAAAAAAAAATAAAGACAAGCATGTCAGATATGGTGGTGTAGATAAATTATCGTAAAAGACATAGGTATAAACAGTTTACTCATGCATTTCCTCTGAAAGTTTAAATGAGCGCGATTCTAAGGGAGGGGGGTACTCGGTGTAAATCGGAGATAGATACCTTGTGTTATTATTATACTATGGGTTAAAATTTACTCCTGAAACAAGTGCCTGTGACTAAGATACATAATTCTATTTATTGCTGCCTGTTTCAAATCCAAGTGCTACTTTTCCTTTGTTATACGTACAGATCAGTAGAGCTACAGTCTCATCAGAGACTTCTGGTTAAGATGAGGACTCAAGGTTGCCGATTCTTCCCATTAATTTTAAAGGAGATATTTAAGAAATTCCCAATAGTGAGGAATTCTGAAATTTCAGAGAGCTACCAGGTCTGTTATGTATGGGCTGCCTTATAACCTTCACTGGCTTGTGGGTGAAAGTTGACCAGAAAAAATCATGTAGAGGTGTCCATGCCTGATGCACAGATTATCAGAAATAAAGAGAAGCCTAAGTATGCATGCAGGTTTTAATCACCTTAGGTTTTTGAAGCAATATTCTCTTCCCTTCATCCTCTTCTATTTGATTGTCTCCCGCGTGACGCAGTCATTAGAGCGTCTGCGCTTGAGTCGAGAAGTAAGGAGTCGATCCTTTTGTCGTGGGTTCGTATCCCACAGTGGGACGTGGAGACGGGTCCTTCGTCTAAGACCGTTTAAATCGAGGCCCTGTGTCGTAGTAGGTGCTGGTAAGAAAAACACCCCTCACTGCTCAATGACCCTAAGTGTCGAGCATAGGACTAAATTCGCAGCTTTCCAGCGACAAGTGGTGGCGTTTCCATTTGAGTGAAAAATTCTCGAGAGGGGCGTTTAACAATATACAATCAATCAATCTTTTACTTGTTTCAAGAAGGGTTCGATGCTTCCTTGCTCGTCGGCGTAAAGTAGGTAGCTGAGTTTCCAGAGCTCTACTTGCTGGACACAGTAGATTGGCCAAGAATAATAACTCTGTTAGCAGGTCCATACTGAGACAAGGATGGATTTGTGTTCAGGCTAGTCCTTATTCCTCTGTTCAGAGATAATATTCGACACTGTCAGAATTGATATACCCCGGTACGGTGCAGCTGACAGAGCTATATAAATCTTACAAGGGATGACTAAGTTTTCCGCTATTTCTGAAGACAGGAAATGTTTGCAGACCAGTTGGAAAGGGGATCTTCCACTGTTCTTTTCCAAAATCCAAGGAACTGACTAGCTATCCATATCTAAGCAAGTCTTGGGTCGGTCAGCTTTGAAATGGTCCCTTACATCAGTCAGCACCGATGCATGTTGAAGCAGCTCAATAGAAGCCAGAAAGTCGGGGTTCTACAATATCTGTTGGTATACCTTCATAAGGTACAACATGTCTTTATCCAATACATCAGTGGCTAACTTGTTTTTATTTTTGATGCAAGAATTAGCTCGAGATGTTCCTTGTTGAGATGGCGATGTATTCTGAAACCGCCAACTGAAACGAAAACAAGTGATATATTTATTTGAATGGGTCTCGCATTCAGTTTAAGTTATCTTCCATGGGCTTTTTGTGATTTAGTTTGCTGAACTCGATGTTATTTCGCATTTTTTTTTATGCACAATGTCTAGGATGGTACACATCTGGTGCGGTCTGTCAAAAACATCATGGAATTTCCAATTCTCAGCAGTGTTCGGTTGGTGGATTGACTGTATATTGTTAAACTTCCCTCTCGAGAATTTTTCACTCATACGGAGACGCCACCACTTGCCGGTGAAGAGCTGCAAATTTTGCTATATACTTGGCACTCAAGTCGATTGAGCAAGGAGGGATATTTTTCGAGCCAGCACCTACTGCGACACGGGACCTCGGTTTATACGGTCTCATCGTAAAGACTGCCTCCACGTCCCACAGTGGGATTCGAACTCGCGACGTAAGGATCAACTCCTTACTTCGCGACTCTGGAGCAGACGCTCTAACCACTGTGCCACGCTGGAGGTTGATGGAGTTGCTGAAACAAGAATATCAGTTGTCTCGTTTAAAGTCATATTTTTTTAAGTTCTATGGTTAATACAATGACCTTGTAAGCTAATTTATCATTGAGTCATATGCTAACTGATGTTTTTCATACTGATTGTTAAACATTATATACTCACTGAACTGTTGACGAATTTTCCCATATAGAGAAATGGTGTTCATTCGGCTCATTTACATATCGGCCATATTGGAGCTATAATGGCGGCAGAATCCATAAGAGTTTATATGGAGAACATACAAAAAAATGCAAATTTTCATATACTTACTATTTCGGAAAAAGTTCTTCCGCCGATGTTTGGATTCTAATTTATATTTTCTACCGGAAATAACAATAATGTTGATGCCAAAATGGAAGTTTGGAGCGCCCTTTTCATTTGAAAAATCAAAGCGAGAATACATTGCTTTATTGAAGGAAAGAACACATAGTGTATTTATCATTTTGGTGATAAAATGTAAGTGTTTATCGTAAGATGACAAAGTTTTTCCGCCGATTAATAGCTACATATGAATATCTTTTTTAAATAAAATACAGATGATTTAACATTTCATGAAGAGTTACGACCGCGATTTTAATTTATAAACGGCGATTTCTTGAATCAATGTGACCTTTTTTAAATTAAAAAGTCAGTATAATGAATTGTCAAATGTCAATCACGCAAAATTCTACTCATATATATATATATATATTTGACAGGGGCTTAACGAAATAAAAAAAAAACAAGGCTGCGTGTTTAAATATTTAAAAAAAATGTATATATTGAGTTTCTGCAGGATCTTATGAAATTGTATATATTGAGTTTCTGC
The DNA here is from genome assembly GCF_032062105.1 of Saccostrea cuccullata. Taxonomy (NCBI): domain Eukaryota; kingdom Metazoa; phylum Mollusca; class Bivalvia; order Ostreida; family Ostreidae; genus Saccostrea; species Saccostrea cuccullata. Next base: position 10,901 of record NW_026922091.1, on the reverse strand, counting down.
AGGATCTTATGAATATTAATGAAAAGTAAATCACGTGGGAGAAATCTCAGGAATAATTTGCACGCCATTTCTCCATATGCGTTATTTCCTGATCAAGACAAGGAGCACACGGCGGGTGTGACCGGTCGGCAGGGGAAGCTCACTTCTCCGTGGCCATGGTCATACCTGTGATGTCCATGCCTGCTCTGCTCCAATTTTGTATTGTTTAATGGAACTTTTCAGCTGGAACTCTTCGTTATCTCCATATATTTCATGTAATAAACTTGCTTTAGTTTACGCTTTTTAAAGGTGCTTAGACACATATTTGAACTTCTCATATTTTCTATATAATGTCACGACTTATATATTGCAATAGCTTTTCACACGAAAATATAATTAAAAACTTATTTTATCTAGAAATTATTGGAACAACGAATTCACACATCCTTGCACTTTCATAAATTATAACTTTATCCTTAATATTTAAGAAATGAAGCGATTTTGTTGTTTGTTAATGAAAATTATTACATCTAAAATCCAAATCATTCAGCGTAGAAATGTTCGAAAGCAAAACCCTAGCACTAGTATCGTCAGCCTATGCTCAGTGTTGTGTACAGAGTAAAATAAATTGAATACAACCGTGTAACGTAAACTGTTTTGCCTTTAACTCCACATTTAGATATATCGACGACGTATTGTCAATTAACAATGGATACTTCCATTCTAGTGTCGATACGATATTTCCCGTGAGCTTGAGATAAAAGATACATAGAGTTCGACACATCTGTTTCATATTTGGACATTTTGCTTGAAAAGATGTTAATGGTAATATATCAACCAAGCTGTATGAAAAAAGCGATAACTTTAACTTTATTATCGTCAACTTCCCTTACTTATGCATCAATATTACATTTCCAATGTCTTTGTAAGAGATAAAATTACAAATAGTTTATGTACTTTATTTCTCCATCAATGTACTGGTTCATCGATAGGCGCGGTTTAAAAAAAATCACGTGCAGGGCGGGGCAAATAGAGACAAGAAACGGGGTTTCTAGCATGTGGATTGGCGGAATAAATATCATGTAAATATAAGGAATAACTGTCTTATTTTTCGATTTCATGAAGTTGATCAATCGATTGGCTTGCGTGATATTTTTATGCATAAACGCCTTCGGCAAATGTCACTTCATACCCGTGACAAGGCCCGCCTCTTCAGGGGTGATGAGGCGGGCCCCATCACAAATATGAAATGACATGTGCCATGAACACCGCAGAAACACTCCCAAGCAGCTCTGACATATGAGCATCCGACCAAACGCCTCACCAAGAGTGTCGGGCTCCAACAAGTTCAAAACATGTCAGGACGCCGTCGCTTTCTTGCACTTGAGCAAAAAAGGGCATCTGGCAGGCAAGGATCCACTTCAGAAGATGCATGCCGTGTTTTCTTGATTACAGGACTGCCATATGTATTTTCACCTTTTATGTTCTTTTTAACCTCTATAACACATAAAACTTTCCCCATTGCATAATATATCAGGAGCTGAAGAAAACAATTTCTTCCTTGACCTTCATCTTCTTAATTGCAATATCAGGTTGATGCCTTGTAATTATGCCACATATTTTCAGAAAACCATCAAATCAAGTCTGAAAGTTGGATTCTGATTTGATAGCATTCATTTCAAGTCCTTCTCTTAAAACAAGTTCCAGTTTTTGTTGAAACTCCTCAAAGCTGCATGAACATAATCCAAGTCCATCGGGCATCTTTTCTGTTGGAACGAATTCATTACATATCTCTGGGTTGAACTCTCGACCTTCGGAATCTGTCTCCTAGCAGTACTGGAACAGCGCGCTAGACCGCTCGGCCATCCAGGCAAGTCTAAAAACTAGCTTTCGATGCCAATGGAATTCTCGCGGCGCTGCCGTACACTACACGGTCACTGAGAATAGAAATTAGGTTTTTCTGTTCCCCAAAAGCGGATGTTCTGTTTATTAACATCAGAGTTTAAGTAAAAATGCGTCTCGTCTGAAAACCAGACATTTCCCCAGAAATGTTCGTTACTTTCCTTCGCCCATGATGCAAATATCATCCTTGTCTCAATTTCGCTGGGTTTTAAAATACTGCATAATACTGATTCGATAAGGTGTAAGATGTTAATCATATTTAAGAATCCGATACATACTTGATTTTCTTCCCTTCGAGTCACAATCGTTTACAAGCTCGGTTATTTTACTAACAGATTTTGCAGGAGTCTCTGAAACACTGTCTCTGATCTTCACAATGTTTTTATTTGTTTCAGTTGTCTTTGCTCTTCCACGTTTTCCCTTTCTTTGATCATCCACTGTTCCACTGGCTTCAAAATTTTTAACAATTCTGTATAACTTCCATTTATTAAGCTCTTTGCACCCTGGATACCGCTTCTTTATTGTTCTCATCACTAGAACTGGTGACATACTCTTATGAAATAGTTTCACAATTTTTGCTAATTGCTCTCTAGTAAAATCCTTGTTGCAAATTCAAGGTTGCCTGTTTTTCAGTGATGTCATATTTGACGTCATAATTAATTAAGATGATAATTATTTCCGGTATTTTTGTTATCAATAAAAATGTGTATATTTATGCAAAATTTGGCATAAAATTTTAGTATGATTTATATATTTGTTTCTTTAGGACGGGGCTTTATTAATTATATAGTGAAATTGCATAAATTCTTCGAAAATCTTCTTCTCTGCTCCTGCGTATTAAATAAACTAAGTGTAAAGTTATGATGAGCAAGAATGTCTCTTCCAAAATTGTGTATGTCATGGCCACTGGGTCAGGGGTTCTGGTGTTAGGGCGGGGCTTTATTGATTATAGTGATAATACATTAATTCTTTAAAAATCTTCTCTGCTTCTAGGCATTAAATAAACTAACCAAGTATCTAGTTATGTTGAATAAGGCTGCCTCTTCCAAATTTGTGAATTTCAAGGCCCCTTGGTCAGGGGTTCTGGCGTTAGGGCGGGGCTCTAATGATTATATAGTGAAATGCATGAATTTCTTTGAAAATCTTTTCCTTTGCTCCTGGTTAATATGCCAAAGATCTAATTACATATTTAAGGCCAGAATTTATTTTATTCTTAGGTTTACAAACCCGCCGCTCATGGTTTTGAATTTTCAGGAAAAAAAACATTTTTTTCTTTCCGATGTCAAATTTGAGTCGGGATCGAGTTTTCAAATTTACGAATTCGTACTTCCTGTTTTAAGATGAACATTGCGGGTAAATAAAGGTAGATCTGCAAAGTTCATAGCAGCACCATAGCTTGGTTTAGTTAAAAAAAAATATCGATAGGAGTGCCATTCAAAACGTTTCACCCATTCAGAGGACAAATAAAGTGCTGACGACTTTGTTGCACAATGACATGCCGGTGAGATAATTATGTATTCGTATTCAAAAGTATCTGTCTGTAAGTTGTTTCCCTCCTACAGGTCTAAAACTGCTCGTGGTAGCTATTGCCAGCGACATTGTTTAGGTCTCTGTTATAGCTTACAGTCTAATCATCATTCTTCAGAAAAGGGTCACTTATGCATCAGATGTAATGAATAAAACAATGGAAGAAGTCCCTTTGAGGAAGAAATAAACAATAGCCTGAAAAAATTTTAAAAATTCAACAATTAAAAAGCAAGTATATACAAATATATACAGGCATGTAGTATCGCTTGTGGCAGCCAGAAAAATTACACTTAATTAAAGAAAAATGTTCACCTTACTCCCCAATACTGTCTGTTTTATGATAGGAATTATAATGGTATCAAGTATATTTTAGAACAATGTCTATATATTCAACTAACACATATTAAAACCAGAAGTATCTGTCGAGACTGAAGCTCCACTGGTTTGTACTTGTAGCAAAGGAAGAGAAAAGTACTTAAGCAGGTGGGAATTGAAACTTTTCAACAGCAATAAATAATGATCCTTGATTAAGTCTCTTTATGTTCTTAGTGTAGTCTACTTGCATGCCACATTATATTACAATCAGACTAAAACTATTTGGAGTAGCATTTTGAGAGTATTTAACAGAAATTTCTATTTATAGTAACCGTGGCAACACTGTTCATTGAAGTGAAAAACCGATACACAGAATTATGTACCTTAGTGTAGTCAACTTGTGTGCCAAATTTTATTGAAATAAGACCAAAACTGTAGGAGGTGTAGCATTTTGAAAGAATTTCACAGAAATTTCTATTTTTAGTAACCACGGCAACACCTTTCATCGAAATCAAAAACCGATATACAGAATTATGTATCTTGGTGTAAGTCTACTTGTGTGCCATGTTATATTGAAATCAGACCAAAACTGTAGGAGGAGTAGCATTTTGAAAGAATTTCACAGAAATTTCTATTTTTAGTAACCACGGCAACACCGTTCATCGAAATCAAAAACCGATAAACAGAATTATGTATCTAGGTGTAGTCTACTTGTGTGCTAAGTTATATTGAAATCAGACCAAAACTGTAGGAGGAGTAGCATTTTGATAGAATTTCATAAAAATTTCTATTTTTAGTAACCACGGCAACACCTTTCATCGAAATCAAAAACCGATATACAGAATTATGTATCTTGGTGTAGTCTACTTGTGTGCCATGTTATATTGAAATCAGACCAAAACTGTAGGAGGAGTAGCATTTTGAAAGAATTTCACAGAAATTTCTATTTTTAGTAACCACGGCAACACCGTTCATCGAAATCAAAAACCCGATACACAGAATTATGTATCTTGGTGTAGTCTACTTGTGTGCCAAGTTATATTGAAATCAGACCAAAACTGTAGGAGGAGTAGCATTTTGAAAATTAAGTTTACAGACAGAAAGACGGACAGACAGACAGACGGACGGACGACGGACGCATCACTATTGCATAAGCTCTTCTGGTCTCTGACCAGTAGAGCTAAAAATGAAGATACATATGTATATTGAAAGAGTTTGAAAGAATTGATTTTTAAAAATATACTTTGATCAACATCACAAAATTTATATCTGGCCCAAACTGGCAGATGATGAAATAAACAATTAAATGTTCCTTTCCTATTTGTAACCATTATGTGTCCAGGGACAAAATGCCTGTCAGGATAGCATAAAAAAGAAGCAAAAATGAACGTACAAATGTCGATAATTAATTTATCCCCCAATTTTTTTTAATTTCCTCCTCCTACGGGATTTTTTCATTCTGATGTTCGTAACTAAACCTAAAAAATTAAAAAAAAAAATGCTGGTCTTATGATGAAGAAAGATGCCTCTTTCAAAATGGATAATTTCAGGGCCCTTTGGTCAGAGGTACCGGGGGGGGGGTACTTTGTCTAAAAATGAATTAATGCTTTGAAATCTGCTCTTTGATAAGCAATGGTGCCTCTTCAAAATTTTGAATTTCAAGGCTATTGGATGAAAACACAAACCAAATTCAACTGCTGGAAAGTTGTTACATGATATTCAGGTGACCTATTAGGGCCCGTAGGCCTCTTGTTTACAGTGTACACAGCCTCCTTGAATTTATCAACGACTAGACATAGAGTCAGCCCTTGCATGAGCTCAGATCGCTTCAATGAGACAGGCTTTATGGGGACCAAAACAGAAGGCACCTCCTCAGCTGAGGGGTCCTGCTTGGGGCTAGCAACTCCACTGCTGCTGCTGCTACCCGAGCTACTAGATAGAGCTGTTCAGCCTGCTGCGCCGCCTCACCTGTGGTGAGGGACTCCTTCGGCGTTTCTTTGGGAAGGATATATACGTCCTGAGGGTCTGAAGGCTCAACTCCCTCTCATGCGACGCAGCTCTAGGAAGGAATCTGGTGGAACTACGCGGAGGATGTCTGCCGTCCACATAAACTATAAGTGCATCCATCTTGGATTTATACGTCTCCAGAGCCTCCTCAGCTGCCCACCCTGCAAGGCCATCACTGCGGCGCATTACCTCCGTACGCCTAGTACTAGAGTATTTCTCGGTACCGCTGGTGTGGTTGTCCTGTCTAGGGAATGTCATTATTTTGGCAGCCGGAGCACATGAAAGCGTATCCGGAGTGCTGCTCCAATATGTGCCTTCGTACTAGGAACTCTGTCAAACACCTGGATTGATCGGCAAACCCCGCACTTAAATATTGTTTGATCGTCTACCCTAGACATGCTGAAAATGAATATTAACAGAAGGAAAATCTTTGTTCGATGCATAATAAAGGGGTGATTATCAACGCGTTGGATTTAAACTTTAGGAGAAAATGTAAGAAATATTTGAGTCCAATGCTAGACGCAAACTGCTTTCCGATTGATATACTAAATTGAAGCCTGAATCGACGAGGGGGTCAAGCGTTGCACACCTTGTATATTTATATATAGTGGGCTTTAATATTGAAGGACTGATCGATAAAAAAAACAGGTGCCTGTGATCTACAATTGTAAGTAACAATTTTTGATGAAACTGACTCATGCTCGCCGAGTGGAAAAGTCGACTCAACCATGAATCGTTATGTGCTGATCCCGCACAGAGATTTTGATTGGCTAAAAATGTTTCTAAAATTACATCGAATAAACAATTGTAAATGTTTTCTGGGAAATCAGACGTACAATGTAAACAAGTTCTATTAACTCACTGAAATATTTAAACACTGGTATTGGATTCTTAAACCCATTTATTTTTAAATTTTGTTCTTGTGCGAGATTAGCACATGCCGTTTCATGGTTGAATTCGACTTTTTCTCTCCGTGAGCAGAATTGTGACGCTGCTTACGGAGACTAAAGAAAATAAAGACAAGCATGCCATATATGGTTGTGAAGATAAACTATCGTAGAAGATATAGGTATAAACAATTTGTCAGTGTAAATGAATGCGATTCTACGGGAGGGGCGTACTCCGTGTAATTCGGAGTTAGGTACCTTGTGTTCTTATTATACAGGCTGTACTGTGGGTTAAAAATTTATAACTGGAACAAGTGCCTGTGGTTCATATACTGGTCTGTCGCCGTATTCAACATCCTTGTGGTCAATGTAACCTCTACACCATAACCTTGCAAGTCGGTCCTGCCTTGGGGGATGCTTACAGGATTTTGAATTTTTCCACTCATCCATAACTGAAGAGGGGATGCTCGAACTGCATGGATTCTATGAGTTGACCAGGCTCTTGTCCAGAACTTAAGCTTTACGTTTATTTCATCAGTGATTGATTGATTGTATATTGTTTAACGTCCCTCTAAAGAATTTTTCACTTATATGGAGACGCCAACACTTGCCGCTGGAGAGCTGCAAATTTTGTCCTATACTCGGCATTCAGGGCCATTATGCAGTGAAGGATCTTTTTTTTGTGCTAGCACCTACTGTGACACGGGGTCTCGGTTTAAACGGTCTCATCCGAAGCATCGTTCTCCACGTCAAAGAGTTGGATTTGAACCCGCGACGTAAGGATTAACTTCTTACCTCGCGACTCTAGAGCAAACGCTCTTACAACTGCGCCTCGCGGGCGACTATTTCATCTTTGTCATTGTAATGTAATGCAGCTAAATGATTCATATCGAATCCATCTAAAATACCGTGTCTTCCATGAAATAAATTGATTATAATTAAAAACATAAAACGCCTTCAAAAACGTCCATCCAAAACCCCTCTATTTTTTTTAGCTCTACTGGTCAGAGACCAGAAGAGCTTATGCGATAGTAAGGTGTCCGTCGTCCGTCCGTCTGTCTGTCTGTCTGTCCGTCTGTCTGTAAACAATTTTTCAAAACGCTACTCCTCCTACAGTTTTGGTCTGATTTCAATATAACTTGGCACACAAGTAGACTACACTAAGATACATAAAATAGTGCATCGGTTTTTGATTTCGGTGAACGGTGTTGCCATGGTTACTAAAAATAGAATTTTCTTTGAAATTCCTTTAAAACGCTACTCCTCCTACAGTTTTGATTTGATTTTCAATATTATTTCAATATTACTTGGCACACAAGTAGACTAGACTAAGATACATAGAATAGTGCATTGGATTTTAATTTCGATGAGCACACAAGATGTTGCCATGGTTACTATTACAAAATTGAAATTTCTTTGTTTTTTAATGTTTGCCTTTAAAAAATAGCTAAATTTCTTTAAAACTCCTCCTACAGTTTTGATTTGATTTCAATATTACTTGGCACACAAGTAGACTATACTAAGATACATAAAATAGTGCATCGGTTTTTGATTTCGATGAACGATGTTGCCATGGTTACTAAAAATAGAATTTTCTGTGAAATTCCTTTAAAACGCTACTCCTCCTACAGTTTTGATTTGATTTCAATATTACTTGGCACACAAGTAGACTACACTAAGATACATAAAATAGTGCATCGGTTTTTGATTTTGATGAACGGTGTTGCCATGGTTACTAAAAATAGAATTTTCTTTGAAATTCCTTTAAAATGCTACTCCTTCTACAGTTTTGGTCTGATTTCAATATTACATAACACACAAGTAGACTACACTAAGATACATAAAATAGTGCATCGGTTTTTGATTTCGTTGAAGGGTGTTGCTATGGTTACTAAAAATAGAATTTTCTGTGAAATTCCATTAAAATGCTACTCCTTCTACAGTTTTGGTTTGATTTCAATATTACGTAATACGCAAGTAGACTAGCTACACTAAGATACATAAAATAGTGCATTTGTTTTTTATTTTGATGAACGGTGTTGCCATGGTTATTAAAAATAGAATTTTCTTTGAAATTTCTTTAAAACGCTACTCCTCCTACAGTTTTGATTTGATTTCAATATTACTTGGCACACAAGTAGACTAGACTAAGATACATAAAATAGTGCATTGGATTTTGATTTCGATGAACGATGTTGCCATGGTTACTTAAAATTGAATTTTCTTTGAAATTCCTTTAAAACGCTAGTCATCCTACAGTTTTGGTCTGATGGCAATGGCTTCTTTTCTCATCCTTTGTTATACGTACAAACCAGTAGAGCTACAGTCTCGACAGAGATTTCTGGTTTTATTGTGAGTTCTCTTTCCCTGATCATGCTATATTCACCTCGTTCTATAAAAACATGTAGTCTGCAACCGACAGTTTTTCGAGTCATTTGTCTGACCTTACTTTTATAGGTATTACATAGGTTTCCACACCAAACAAGAAACAGTCTAACACCGTTCTAGATGAGTTGTTTCAGTATATCTAAGACACTGTGATATCACTAAGTTTTATGAGAGGTTAATTTTTTTTTATATGTTTTCGAGTTTCAGAGAGACCCTCGAATTCATGACCACCTCGAAATATTAAGTTTCATACGTTTTACTAGTCAACACTTCTCCAACAACGAAATCAAATCCCCACAAGCCAATATTTCTTTTTTAAACCCCGAAAAATTGGACCCCACGAACATATGTGGTTTTTGCAGGACTGACTGAACACCTGTTTTATCAATTCGATGAATACAGTCCGAGTCTCCATCCCTGAATCCGGATACCCTTGGCAAGCAGCATTTGTCACAACATATTTTAACCACAAAGAGGAATATCCTTTATCAAAATTCCGATCTCTTTCAAGATCGTCCTCATTTATTTCCGATCATTTCATTCTATCAACATGAATTCTTTTGAGGCGATTCTTCCGTCTTTAACGACGCTTTATGCCTTAAGTTGGCTTTTAAGTTCATCTGAGTCGAAGAAGAATTAAGACTTCCCGGGGGAAGGGTGGGCCCATAATGGACAATCATATATAGGGGAAAATGTTCTCAACAACAGCAAAGCTATGATTGGTCGTATTTATAGGGCAGCATCCTTAGGTGTTGTAGATTCAAATTCATCACTCCCGGGGATAGGATGGGACCATAATGGATGATCATAGTTTTACAAAGGAATATATAGGAAGAGTCTTTAAAATCTTCTTATGAACAGCAAAGCAATTGTTGGTCATATTTGTATGGAAGCATCCTCAGATAGTGAAGAATCAAGTTTGTTCAAATCATGACCCCAGGGGTAGGGTGGGGCGACATGAAAGTTCAAACTTGTAGGAAAAAAGTCACAGTTAATCAAAAGGAATAATATTAATATACATGTATGTAAGCATCCTTAGAGTAGATTCAATTTTGTTCAAATCTTGACACCCCCTTTTTTTTAGGGATACCGGGTATGTAGGGACCACTTGTTCATTTAAGCTATTCAATAGTAGATGATTTTTGCTCCTTTCCTGGCCAGAGTGCTCAGATGAGCGATGTGGCCCCTGAACCTCTTAAATAATTTATGAAAATAAATGGCTCAGAATTGTTCTTCAGCTTCTTTAATGCAAATGTCATTGGCAAGTTGTGTAACTTTTCTGATAAATTGGTGAAGGGTGAAGTTAAGTTCAGAAAATAAAATAATTTATCATTTTGTAAATAGTGAAGACCGAATTGTTGAAAACGGCAATTTCTTGCATCCATCTGATCAACGTGTATATTTTGAATACAAAGTAATGAATCATGATTGATATCTGTTTAAGAAAACAAATCTACTTATATAACCCTGAAAAATGTAATATACATGTATGCTTGGTATAAGAATAAAATGCATGATTTTTTTTTGTATATTTATATCGAATTTGATTTGTAATTTGGAGATTTGTATGATACTACTTATATTAATGAGCAAAAAAGTAAAATACAATTTATGTCTTCTAATGTTTATAGGCAAATTCACCGCAGCTTGTTTTTGCTAATTTTGTAAAAGTGAAATAAAACATTTTCATGTTGATGAATAATGTCATTTATTAAAATGACGGTAAAAATGTGAACAATTTAACAAACAAGAAGGGGATCAGATTCACAAGCTTTGCTTATCAGTTACGTAAAATATGATAATGTCTGATCCCCAAAAAATGACTAGAAAAAAAGTATCTGTAAGACAAGACAATCAACATCATATGAAAAAGTTAGCAAAAAGATGGCACATCAA
>NW_026922090.1:0-19548 GCF_032062105.1 Saccostrea cuccullata | reverse complement strand
CTTGAATACGTGCGTTAAAATTTATAAAATATTTTTCCAGGCCTGATGTTGAAGGTCATTTAATAAGATATGAATTTTTTCTTTCCAAAAATCCGTGTGAAAAATGTTTAAATATGGTGTCATCATATTCTCTTGCTTGGGCATCTTTCGAAAGCTCTCAAGTCCTTGTCTCTTTGACGGACAATTCATAAGAAACATTTCTTTAGAAGACACCTATCCAATCGGCTAACAAGAATTCTACTCGAAAGCTATCAAAAAAAGGAATCGAGCAGAATGTGCCATGCAATGTCTTCAGCTTAAGTCATCATGTGTAGGACTTGTGTATAGCGAAATGCGCTCCCTTTGTTTATTGTTGAAATCTGATTTTAATGAAAAAGTGCAAGACGTACAGGCAATGTCATCTTCTTGGGAGTACTGGTTCAAATATGATGGTACAGGTAAGTTACTTGCACTTGTTTCAGGTTTGTTTATATGACAATGTTTGTTTGCAGAATTTACATCAAAAGAAAAGATCACATATCTATATTTATAAATTAATAAATTTTGTAAATAAACTCCGAAACGGGTGCACAAGAGTTCATAATTACCCCTCTAATACTACACTACATACAAGATGATGTCCGTAAACTATATTTAAATTTTACTGGGATAGTAAGTATCGTACATAAAATTAAAAGTGTACTTCAATTTTCTAAAACAGCCATGAAATAGCATCAACGTGAGTATTGTGGCGTTTCCGGTTGGCGGATCTAAGCTACTGACAAATTTTAATGAAACTGACAACATCCAATCTATTATTTATTTCATAAGGTAGAATATGGAAATAACGAACAGTATTCAATCTCAACGTCCATTAAACAAATATACAAAATAAGAGCAGAGCAAACACGGACCTCCGAAACATCAGAGGTGGGATCAGGTGCCATGGAGGAGTGAGCATCCCCTGCCGACCGGTCACACCCGCCGTGTGCTCGTTGTCATAATCAGGAAATAACGGAAAAAATCCGTGGTCAATTCAGTGTATAAATAATGGACTAACAATTGATATGAAAAACGTCAGTCAGCATTTCATTCAATGATAAATTGTATTTGCTGACAAGGTCATTGTATCGACCATAGAATTTACGAAATGATGACTTTAAACAAGACTGTTGATATTCTTGTTTCATCAACTTGCTTGTCAATAAAATATCATCACTGAATTATTCAATAAAAACTTGATTTAACTGATATAAAAGAAAGCTTTGTCCCCGTTTTGCACGCATTTGAATTAGAGGTAATTAAAAAATGTGTGAAAAACTGGAATTTGACCAGATGAGATAATCACTTAATTCCTATAGTCTATACCATACTTAGTAAGTATGCGTAAAGTGAACTTAAAAAGATAAAAATAAGAGAATAAATACAAAATTAATGTAATTGAAATGTATTTATTGATATATTTACATGAGCATTAATTGTTTTTCTCTATTTTCTTCATTATTTGTTGTATCTTTACTTAATGTAGAATTTTCTCAAGATAAAATAAAATGAATATTAATATTTTATTCAATAGAATCAAATATTTTACCATAAATATATATAGAATGTTAATAAAGTGCTTATAAAATTGTACGAAATTTCTTAAGAATACATTAAGCTAAACCATGTATTAACAGGTAGATCCAGGTAAATCCAAACCAGAAATCAGACTATAATTGCTATCAAAACACACTTCACACCTATTTCTTTTACCTAATTATCAAATGTGTGCAAAACGGAACACACCAAAAGAAATAAGTTGTGGTAACCAATTAAAAAGAGAAGGGTGTAAATTATTTTCGTCAATCGCCGATCTCAATATTAACGGAAGCTTCTAGAACAACATGTCCCGTTTGCTACAATGTTTTAATCAAGAAATGATTAAAAATATTGTAATTAACGGGTTATTTGATCAAATAAATTAAACCACGTTTTGTGTTATTTGTACATAACCTATGGTAGATGCTTATAGTAGACACATTCGTACCATTTATTGATAAACATACACTTTGTAAACTTTAAAAGATAATAATTTCAAAGGGCATTTATACGAAAATAGTAATTTTAATTACAAAAATGTGATTTCAATTTGTGCAAAACACCATGTGAGCTTAAAAAGTTTGTTGAGCTGTATATATGTGTTTGTTATGAGTTTATCGGTAAAAACTGTATTTTCCGTATTGAGAACATCTTGGTAACGAGCACAACGTGCAATTTGTAATCAACTTAATTGCATTTAATAAAGAGAGAAAACTTACAAATAAGGTAGGCCCTGTAGATAAAATACAATTAATTACAGTTAATATAAAGTTCTGTGCAGTTATAAAGTTTTGTGCTTTAATAAATTAATTTCGTTTTTTTTTCTCTCTAAAAAACAAGTCTTCCTCCAATGCCAAATGCCAACCTCTTTCAGAACCTAATTTTTGGTATTCAACACTATATTTTCCTTATATGAATTTTCTGTAGTATTAAGGGGAGGGGAGGGGACAACCAGTCTTCACTGAACATTTCCAACAGTAAAAATATTGGTGGGAAAAAAGTTGGGGGGGGGGGCAGCCTCTTAACGTATCGATTAGGGTATAAATAAAATTATAAACAAAGACCCAAGTACCTGCGAATTTTAACCCCTCCCCCAACTCCCTAAAATCAATTTATTCGTATATATAAATCCGCTGCTTTTATCCTTCATGAAAATGAAATAAGAACATTTGAAGTATAGTATCCATAACATTGTATGTAGTTTTTAAGAAATAAACGTTAATTAAACTTTTTTTTTTAATTTTTCAAGTTTTCACTAAAAGTGGTTGGGAATATATATATATATATATATATATATATATATATATATATATATATATATATATATATATATATATATACATATTAATATTAACATATAATCAATATGCCAGCATATGCTTTTAATATTTATCTCTTGAATTTTTTGTCATATATATTACTATAATTACACACAAAGAAAACATATCAAAATCATGAAATTCCGGAAATTTGAAATTTGAACTTTTGAATCTGAGGTATCTGCAAATACACGGAGACATTTAAATCACACGATTGTAATCTGTAAACACGTTAGCAAATGTGATTTTTTAGCATTACGAATTTAAAGAAGAAGAGACAGAGAGATCATGTGATTTTAGGGTGCAAAATTCATAACTGATTTTAATATTTAGTGATGGGGTAAATGACATGCTCTTATTAAAGACCATAATATATAGGCAACAGAAGCCTGAACATGTAATTGCTAATAACAATGTTAATACCATAATTCTTTCAAAACACACGTAATTAAGGTCAGGCGACACATTTCTCAAATTTATGTGTTGTAACTCTTGGTATCATATTAACAAAATTCCGATTTGTCATTCTTTTCTGATTTTTTTATCGTTTTCAAAATGTTTTTAAATATTAGTAAACATAAAATTGTGATATAGGCCATTTAGAAGATTACCCATAAGGGTTATATTCGAGTTATGTAAGAAAATGACTTGTGGTATCTTGTCAAAATGCTTGGTTAGCTTTAAGTTACCTTAATTTTTTTTTACGAAACTTGTTTAAGTAACAAGACTTCAAAGACAAATTCTTATGAAAAATTATATATTTTTTTAGGAACGTGTCATCTGACTTTTAAAAATGCAAAAAAAGTCATTTTATTTTCAAACCCTATTAAGGATGGATTCTTCTCATATTTCTTATATTCACAGAATCTTGATTTTCTGAATACTAAATATTCAGACTGTGTACACTTATTAAACATCCAAACGAACCGGTGTTATCAGCCTTGATTGATTTTCGGTCAAGGTCGTTTGAAAGTCAGTCCTAAAAATAGTACTTTTACACATAGAAATTTTGAAATTTACGCATAGAAATAAATTTTGCTGACAGAAAAAAATATCTTGCTCAATAAAATTAAAATTGTATTTGCTGACAAGGTCATTGAGTTTACCATAGAGCTTATAAAATGAAGACTTTAAACGAGACTGTTGATAGTCTTGTTTCATCAACTTGTTTGTCAATCATTTACCTTATCTTTTTCTCTTTTGATTATGTGTATAAAAAAAACAAACAAACAAACAAACAAATTTTGATTTAATAACATGTAAAAGGCGATGATTACAAGCAGTAATCAATTTCATACATCCAATGAAGTATAGGACTTATTTATGGACCATGGTAACCCATAATGAAAACAGGGCACAAATATATTTAAATTGCACCCAATCTTCTAAAGATGTGAATAAATGTCTTTTGTAAGAAAAAAAATGATACTCGCAGTATAAATAAGGAATTACTTATTTTTAACGTGGGCATGTAACCTAATGCAAAGTGAACTAAAGCACTTCTCAACATATGACAAATGATTCATATCTCCGGAAATATGGTACGTTAAAAATACGTATTTCGAATTTCCTCTGTCATTTTATTCCAATTATATTTTAAATTAACCTATACCTTTTCACAGTTTTGTATTGTTTGTAGCTTAATTTAGATAGATCGTTGATTTCATTGGATTGCAATTTGCCTTTCGGTAAGATATGACACTCACAAAATGAATGTGTTTATTATTTTTATTTAATGAAAATTTGATGCTAAAAATAGATTCCTATGCATGGAATTGAGAAATTTTGAAATTGATGTTTTGGAAAAATGGAATTTATTAAAAAAACAAGTAATTATTTCATGTTAAAGCAATGTATAAAGTAAAAAAAATAACAAACTTTTGATCACAAAATGACACAAAAATTTCATTATAAAATTTCCTTAAATTGTATGAAGTGATATTTTAGTCTTTGACAATCTCAATTTCATTTAATTCTTTTACTTAAATTATATATTCAGGAAAAAATATGTTTACAACCATAGGAAAGATAGATGTTGAATGAATCATTTACAACAAAAAAATAAAGGCTATCATATTTATTAAATGGCCAAGTTATCTCGAATTTCCTCATTTGTAAACATTAATTATCATTGAAAAAAGAAAATGCTTTAAATATATCATATAGGTGTGTTTTAAGAGACAGGACAGGCGGTTAGATAATACATTTTCTCTAAAATGTGATATGATGTATTTTTTTGGAAATAATTGCTGAAATTATTGCCATGTTTCAAAAAAATCTTTTAAAAGTTCAGTCCGAATTTCCTCTGTTATAAAATATACTGGTTTCATTATTTACAGAAAAAGTAAAGGTTCGGGAACGGATTACATGTATATTTTTGCTGAGTTATAGGCCAAAACTTTATGTTACATGTATATTATAGAATCTTTTTATATGTTGTACATGAACTATATGACATGTATATAAATATTTATCAGCGCCAACATAATTACAATAATTGTCAAGGGTGCAACATACTAGTAAAAGAATCACCAATTGTTCATACAATTTTATACAATACACTGCATCTAGATTTTGAGGCTATACATATATCCCACAAAATAATTTACACAATAATACACAATAAATATGTATTACAATGATTTCTGAATATATCGTATTTCTTAATAAATAAGTGTTATTTTCAGTATTTCTGTACATTCAATGACTATCAAAGATATATGAGACAAATTTGATACTTTTCCTTTCAAGAAAAAAATACATCAACTTCCTTTCGAAAGTTAACTTATAATAATTGTACTTTTGTAGCTAAATAAAAACGAAATACATCTTAAATCTCTCCTGTGTAACAAATAATTTACAAAATCTTTCATTAGGGAGTGTTTATAGGTAAATCCCCTTTTTTTGTGGCAAGGTTATGTGCACCAAGTCTCAAGCTGTTAATGATTGGTCTCTCTGTTCTTTTTTTCTTTTTTTTGGGGGGGGGGGATATCAGTGTAATTCACAGCATCTGAAATCATCAAAAACAACAATAACTTGAATAGCATTTTAGTTTGGAGAATTATGAACCTTTTCTCTTTTGAATATTGATCTGATATTGTTTGTTTAAATGCTTCTCAGATATGATTTTTAATGAATTTGTGGAAAAATCTTAACTTGCTGAAAAATGAGAATATCTTTTTAGTTCACCACTCACTTGACATGCGAATTTCTTGCTGAACATCTGTTCACCTCTGAGAGTCCAATTTTTTTGCCTACAATAATAAAAAAAAGGATTAAATATATGCATAGCAGTAAAAATGCTGCATTACATGTAACAGTATATTTTACTTTCAAGTTAAATACTAAAATCTGATTAGTTTAGATGCATCTAAAAATCCTTTTTGTTATACTTTTAAAATTTGTTCCTATACAAAATTATAAATTTCTAATGTTTTGCTGAGCGGGCATAAAACAATTGATATGAATTAAACCACTGACTGTGTTCTCAAGCAAATAAATTTCGACAATCCTCAAACCAAATTGTCTGCCTTTGGCGTATCTGTCTCAGGCAGACACTTTGGATCTTGGGTCTGATAAAATGCAAGTTGCCCTTGAACTAAGTCAGTAATATTTAAAATTGACATCCCTTGTATCAGTTGACAATGGTTTTCCTCCGGGTGTCAATTTGGATTGTAGCCCTCAAAAACATGCACTATTTATATAATAGTTAGATACAGTTGTGTTCATATTTCTTATAATTATGTACCTCAGTGGTCCATCTGCAAGTAGATTTGTTCAATCACCCTGCCTAAGTCTGGCCTTCAGTCTACTTTCAACTACAAGTAGTCTACTCCTGGGTAAATTAAGTACTGTAGGGCTGTTTGCTCCTAAGAATTAAATATGAACAGTTCTTAGACAACTGTCTTTGAATTAGCAAAAACTGGTTATAAGATTAAACATTCAATCTTATCTGTATTTCATTTATTGATTGATAAAAAAATGAATGAAGTTTTTAATAAATATATCTTATTTTTTACACCACGTTGTAAAAGAGTGTATAATGTCTTATTTAAATTTGTACTATAAAAAAAAACATTTAAAACCTAAAAACACAGAAAAATACAATAATATATAAATAATTTATGAACCATTGTGTTTCATTTTGCTTCATAAATTAGACAACTGTTTGTCTCAATGTTATTGATTTTTCCACACAATATATAGGCCTACTCATTTTTCACTTTGATTTGTACCCCAAGGGAACATCTTACTTTTTTAAAAACTTCATGATTGCTGTGTCTTTAACAAATAAGGCTAGTTAGTAATGTAACTTGTTGAAATTATATACAAAAAATGCTATTTTTGTGAATAATTATTAGTCATAAAACTGACGAACACACGGAAATGATAAATTTTAATCCTCAAGTGTTGAATAGTCGCGGGAACATCATACGAAATTATGGGAATACATCAATCTATAATATCCTTGCTAATTCCCATTTATCAGTAAAAACCACGTAATTCAATTTCAAAATTATGAATTAAATTGTCAGACATACGTATACATAACTAACTTACATGTACAATCTCACTGCACAGTTACCCGACATGACATTAGGCGATCGAGGCAACTTGGGTCTGAAATCTCGCATGTTTGTGACCTTCAACAGTCCTGTGATTTGCATTTTACGACTTTCAAAATCTATGGAGACCCATTGACGACGTAAAATGCTGACAAGAATCCATCCTTAAAATTCGCAAAGAAATCTCTCATAGTTTGAAGTTGGAAGTACGATAAATACAGTCACAACAAAAACTTAATCACAATGAAATATTCAATGAAAATCTTAGCTGAGTATCGAACATCAGAATGTCACGTGGGTAAGGTGATTATAATATCAATCGATGATGCTCGGTGACCGGTTAATGTAGTACCTCTCTTGACCCTAGATTGGGGACATTTCTTTTTAATTTGATATGAGCAGCAACTTGGCCAACGTTGTTCTTTGGATATGTAGAAGTTTAAATTAAAATACATATTCTGTGCAAATGAGACCGATGGCCAAATTGTGGTTCGATGTAAACAATCTTGAAAACTAGCATATATACATGTATATGAATAACAATAGAAATATGACAAAACTGTAAGATTCTCATCTTAAAAGCTAGTGTCGTATGGTATTATTTTATAATTTCATGTAATATACTATACCGAAACCTCCTCGTTAGACATTGTTTAATACCTATTAAACATAAATTTAATGAATTTTGGAAAATCATTTTCTGCAAAACAACGGGATCCAAATCCCATAGCTTAAGTGCAATTATTCCTAAATCCTGTTCAGAGTCATTGCGAAATGAGGTATATATATATCTATAAAATTTTAAGATCCTTTAATTATGATCGATTTGATAAACATATTTTTTAGGCAAATAAACTTTTCTGATGATTAGTCATTCAAATTTACTAAATGGGTTTGTCTGCATAATCAAAAGAGTTTTATGTATAGTTATATTTTTATTAGATGTAAGTACGTGTAATCAGCTAATTTTTTTTTAAAATAAGATCAATTTAAGACCAATTACTAATTGGCATTCAATTTTAAAGCATCTAATTAAAAGTTAAACAGTGAAGAACGTTAACCCGGTAGCTTTCATGTGTTTCTTATAGACTAAGTCTAATTTTAATCACCTTTGATTGTTAAATCGTGTTTATATAAGGAAAATGAAATTGGATAACATAGTTTTATTTCAAGAATTTATATTTTATTTTGAGTTTTGGTTTTTTTTGTAGTATTTTTCCGTTGAAGAACATTTTTTTATCAAATATTTTTCAGTTTGCCCTGGTGGTTGGCTGCCTTTTGATGGTCATTGTTATCTTTTCAATAAAACCACAAGCTCCTGGATCGATGCAAAGGTACACATTTTATATTGTTAAACCATATGAAATATTTTAGAAAAATATGTATAATATGTTTTTTTTATTATTAACATATTGTAAAAAGGTTTGTTAAGGCAGCACACGGATCAGACTTCGATTAATTAACGCTTTTTCATTAACATGTAACTTTGATATACCGGAAAAGTCATGAATAAAACATCATAATGCATTCTAGAGACTTCAATTGAACTTAAATTTAGTTACTACAACACCTCGAGGCCACCACGTGCCGCCTATAATAAGAAAACACTACCCCACGCAGCACACTTAAGATTACAAATGGAAATATCATGGATTTTTTAAAATAAAAAAATACATATACATTCTTAATTAGGATGCCCGATTCTTTTTTAGGAGTTTACTGATATTAAAAGAAATGTAATGTGCTTTAAATCTACATGTCGGGGACATTTAGATTTTTGATTTAAACTTGTCATGTGATGTAAACGTCACGTGAGATTGGCAATTATACTTGCAGTTTAGAGGTCATCTGCATATATAAATTTCAATATTGCAAAATTCATAACTAAGTTATAAATTTTAGTTTATTTTATTATCCTTTTTAACATTATATGTAGTTTTTGAAAAATTGCTGCAAACTTACATAGATTCCCTTTGTTAATTGGTAAATTTTAATTTGTTGGACGGCTGGTTGAATATTTTGCTGGTCAACTACATTAAATATAGCTATAATTAATTTATTTGCCAGATTTCAAGAGGTTCAAAGCAATTTTCAAATATCTCTAATGCTTCTTGAGTTTATGGGTAAAATTTTGCAATAAATCGATTTGTTAGGGCCATTCCGTTACTTTTTCAATGAATATGCATACAAACACACGATAGTATCGCTTGTCTGGAGAATGCACGTACAGTTTATAATTAAAATACTGAAATAGACATAGCATTTAAGTTAACGGCTTTTCATTTTACTGCAAATTGTATTTTATTTGAGAACAAAAGACATTTTTATTGTACAAAATGTGACTTGATCAGCCTCTCACTGTGTAAAAACTTCGTGATGAGGTCACATTGACAAGTGCATTGCAATCGATACTTGGTTTATATGATGCTGTGTGGGATTATATGTTGTTGTGTGGGATTTGACAAAGAAAAAACTGCATGAAATAGTAAATTTGTCTGCAGTATACACTTTACAGCTATCCAGCTGTTTGAAATACGAAATATTTTCATTTTGTGATATTTTGAAGACCTTATATTATGATTGACGTCATAGTAAACATTTCCCGTACAAATTAGGCCCCTCTCCTAATTGTAACCTTAACTGTGCTACACAGGGATAATCAATTTCAATTGGTATTTATAGTTATGTAAAACATTTAGTATTTAGAAAAGTGGAAATAGAATTCGACTGTTCTATCAAAGAAATGATTATTAAAAACTTTCTGACAAATACTTTCCAAAAATTTAACATTTTGATTTTAGAACGAAAAATTATACTGATTATTGTTAACCATACGATTCTAGTAGCACTATCCAAAAACAAAAAAAAAATAAAAAACGTTAGAGAGAAACAAAAATTAAGTTTCAAAGTAAGTTGGGTACTGTTAAACTTTTTCAGCTTTTTTGTTACATGAACGACGAAGAGGAAAGGCTAATCAGCAAGTAAATACACTGTCTGCTGTTGTTGTACGAAGAAATTGTAGAATGATATTGACATACCTTTTCATTAGCTTTATTCTCATATGAATCACTAATGATATTATCATTCAAATGTTTTTAAACTCCTATTTGATGTGTTTTGTTGACATGAATTGTCGTAACGTTTCACTGTCACTCTGCTAATATTGATCAACTGTTATGACGTCACAGTTATCGTATATAACCCCTATTATAAATACCTAGTACTTAGATACCGGTTATATTTTGCTTCTGCGTATTTTATATTACCATTTTTGCAACTTCAAATCATACTTATATATCTTTTTTTTTTAAATTGTCATCTCTAAAGTTCACGTCATATACCTTACTTTACGTCATATCTTATAGGCAATGAAAAATATTTGGCTGTAACCTTAACATATTTGCATAACTCATATCATAAAACATACAAATATAACATTTGTATTACATATTTTAAAAACATGTAAAACCTTTTGGGTTGGGAATATGACTATCATATTCTTTAAAACAGGAATTAAATATTGTTAAAATATATATACCATATCTTTAAAATATATCTAAAATGTTGTAAAAATATTTCAAATATAATTAAAACATCAAAAATTTTTGAGAAAAAACGTTTCAGAATACCTCAATTTGTTTTCAATTAGTTTCCATTGTTCCGCACTTTCCCAGCTAAACTCACATGTATCTACAATGCATCAAAGTATAAATTTGGAATTTATCGGATAAACACTAGTTAATTGTTAATTTTAAAACTTTGGTGTAACGGTGATATCTTGAAGTGTTCAAAACATTTAGTAATTAATTATTATTTAATCATTAATTAAGAAATTATAAGTTTATTGAAACTCTTTTTAACTAATGAGTGTTTTCTTAAAAATTTCAGTTATCAAACTTAATAGTGCATTGTTGCAACCACTATTGAAATAACGACCACTTTTGAAGTAATTATATCAATAGTGGTTGAGAGTACATTTCAATAGCAAAAGTAGTTAGTAGCCACTATTGAAATACGACTACTATTGAAAAATTTATATCAATAGTGGTTAAGAATGCATTTCAAAAAAAACATAGTTAGTAGCCCCTGTTGAAATCTCACCGCTATTGAAATAATTATTTCAATAGTGGCTGAGAGTACATTTCGATATAATAATCATAAAATGCAACCACTATTGAAATACAACCACTACTGAAATTATCATTTCAATAGTGATAGAGAGTATTTGACATTTAGTATAATCCATATGTTTCAAACGCTATTGAAATAAAACATTCTACTGAAATAATAATTTAATAGTGGTTGAGAGTGCATTTAAATATGGTAACCATGAAGATTATCAACCATCTATTGAAATATACTACCAGTAGGACTAGAAAAGTTTCACCGCGTCCAAGTGAGTAATTATTTCAATATATATTGTCTCCTGCTGTATGACAAACACTATCAAAATCACTAATTTTATCCATATTGAAAACTTAATTTTAAAAGTGAACATTATTTAAATAAGCAGTTGCAATTTATGTTTGTAATTGAAATGAATATACAAACTATTGAAATAATTATTTCAAAAGTAGTCGGATTTCAATAGTGGTGACTATAGAACTATGTTTTGTTATTGAAATGCGATCTCAACTACTAATGAAGAAATATATCAATATCCAGTATTTCAAGGACCAGTGGTTATAAGCTTTGTTTGCTATTGGAATGCATCCTCAACTACTACTAGATATAATTTTTCAATAGCGGTTGTATTTGGGGCAAAATGGTGGTTACTCACTATGTTTGCTATTGAAATGCATCATACCACTGATACAATTATTTCAATAATGGTCGTTATTTCAATAGTAGTTGCAACAGTGCATAATTCTCAACTGCTTATTCTGGAATCAATTTTATGGTCAGGCAATTAGTATTTTAATAATAGCAAAGTGTGTTTTAAATTCTCTATCCAACAAAACAAGTGAATGATAATTGGTTATGATTTTTTTTTCATATTAGGAAAATTGTGTAAAGAAAGACGCTTTTCTGGTAGAAGTGAACACAATAAAGGAAAATATAATTCTTAAAAAAACTTTCTTAGATTTCGATAACAGCAGTAAGTAATGGTTTTACTGTTTGCGGAATGAAGATTTGTATTCATAATTATGTTATTTCCTAGGACATCTACTTGTGATCTGTGTTTAGTTTTCATTGATATCTTTTCCCCTGTAAAATACATTAAGATATGAATAAAATTAACGTATCGCCACCTGTCAATCACAACAATATTTCAACCAATCAAATAATTTTGTTTATTCTGCGCCTTCATTAAACGCTTGCTCCGACAAACACTCGCAGTGGGTTGAGTAGTAGACAATAAACAAATTGAACAAATAAGTCCATTTAATTTATCATAAAAGGATGCAGTTTGGGAAAGTGTAACACCTACGACAGGTATCCCAACGGGAATTATGGATGTTTTGGGACCGCGATGATTCGGGACACCGACCTTTCGGGACCTGACAACACGTTTCTGGACTTGGATTAACACGTTCCTTTCAGTCAAAAAATGAAACAAAATTTGATTACTTGTTTTTTATGTTTATACATATCTTTATTAATGTGTTACAGATACACAAAAATCGGTATTGGGTGTAACTTATTCGTAAATCTATGCATAGTATGAATAGAGATATTCAAACTGTCATCGATCATTAAATTTAACATGCGAATATACCTATGTGTCATCACTTCATAACACTTCGACAAACGTGCATGTTGTCCATTCAAAACTATTGTCAAAATATGTACACATTTATTTAAAAAGAGAACTATGAGCATTTTTGAGTTATTAATTTTCACATTTCTCGTTTATATTGTTGTTTCTCGTTTATATTGTTGTCTCCTGTCTGATAGTTACTAGTTGCTTTTTTTTTACAATTTTTTTTACTGCATACCCGCGTAGGGGTTATGTCCATTAACTTTTATTTTAACTCATTTTGTGGGAGGGTTCATTAAGTCGGATTTTAATCTATCCATTGAAATGATTCTAATTTTTTGTTTATATTTATATCTGTTTAAATAATCAATTAAAGTACCATTAAGGAAAGATTAATTATTATATTTTTTTTGATGTCGATTATTAATTTTCTTCTACGTTTCATTTGTTTTCATGGAACAGCCATTTTCTGATTAAGAAATCTGTACAGGCAAAGAAAAAAAAACAAGGAATGCAAAAAATCCTTTTTCAGTTGTCAACTAAATAGTGTAATACCTTGATGAAAGTTAGAGGCGAAAGGTATATATTTTAATTATTCTTGAAAAATATTTCATATCATTGTTTATATTGTTGTTTCTCGTTAAAGAGGTATCTTGACTTGTCTGACAATTTCATGTACCAGTTGCTTTTTTTACGAAAATGTGTGTACTTACATACCAAGTATTCATAGGCTGTCCATTAAAAACAAGGAAACATATCATGAGCTTTTAACTGATTTTTGGTGCTAAATCCATTACGAAAAGTTTGAATCATCTTGTGACAAAGACTTTTCCGACATAGGTTCTACCTTAAGATTGAAGTTTATAACACAGTAACTACCGATTTCGTATTGAAACATAACTTAAGTATTTACTTAATACATGTATATTACATGTAAAATATAAAGTTTTAGACTTGTAAAATCGATACAAGCATTATGCTTGAATGATTTTGAGGATACAATTATAATTTTTTACTGATTTTGAATTCTAGGAATCTGGATTCATTTTGTTGTGTGCTATGCAAAAAAAAACATCCCATATTCATGTCTTATTTTCTTAATTTTTCAAAAGAACATGTTATGTTTAAAATTGGTTTTTCCCTAATTTCCCAACAACTTTGAGAACGAAACATCTTTACATAACAAAGTGGGATGATGCACCATGTTACATAAAAAGGCCATTTATTTGTGAAAAAGTGTTGTAGATTGTTTTTCATGAAAACTTCCTTTTTATCTTTCTATATGAACTTGCAGATTAAGGGAATACTTTAGAGAATTTCTAATAGTTTGTATGAGTTTGCATGTTTATAAATTATCGCTAAAAATTGATCACTAAACCCCCAAGTACTAGGAATTTCGTGAGATAGTTCCAATTTCTTTTTCTTATGAGCGAGATTAAAATTCAAAAATTTCGGTTATTGGATTATTTATTTTCAATGGCATATTATTATACCTGAGAACATTCAATAGCTCGCAATTTACATGCCAAAATAAATTCTCACGAATAAAAAGCAACGTGTAAAAGATGTTTGCATTCTTATTCGAGAGTTTAAAGGGATTATGTTAAAGCTGCATGAATGAGACCAGTTCTAATAAATTCATAATGGAAACATGTCACAAAACATGTCATTTTGTTTTTCATTTAAAAACTCTTTGCTCTTGTATACATAGAAATTATACTGCATACATGGAAAATTTACCCGTGGACGAACATGACTTGAAATGGAATGGGTTTAATTGATTGATTGATTGTATATTGTTTAACGTCGTTATCGTTATTTTTTCACTCATATGCAGTCGCAACCGTAAGCTTTTGTGAAGTAAATTTTGACTTTTACTCGGCACTGAGATCGATGATTAAAGCAGTGAAGGATCTTTATCGTGCCAACGCCTGCCGCTGACACGGGGCCTCGGTTTTAGTCTCATCCGAAGGACCCGCAACTTTCACTTCAAAGTTTAAGCGCATGGCGAATGAATATATTAACCCTTTTAAACGACTATTCAGTATTGTTTTTCCCGATCACGGATGCGAGCGCTCTTCCGACTGAGCTACCGTGAACGGTGGAATGGGTTTAATATCAAATCAAAAAAATCTTTGCATTTTTGTTATTCTTTTAAGTGTTAATATGAAAGTGAAAGTCAGAAATTAAAACTATGTGACTTAGTGATAGTTTCATCGGCAGCACGACTCTACTCGACTACACTTAGATTTTTAAATTAATCCTAAGTTACTATTTAGAAAAGGCTGTGAATTTGAATGTATATGTTATATATATATATATAGAAACTATCGGTTGAAAATAAATAGATAACAGAGATAACAAAAAGTATTAAGCTCAAAAGTCCATTTAGCAAACTAAAAAAGTTTTACATGTAGACTAGTTAAATGCCATGGAAGAGTTTTGCTTCCAATGATTTTGACCGGTTACAACCTCTGTTGCTTTATGTTTTGATCAAAAAACGAAACAATATTTTCATGACTTCCGTGTGTGAACATTAGCTTAACAAAGAGTATAAAAATCGTCAGTCAACATTTGACTTAATGATATTTGCTGAAAAAAGTCATTGTATCGACCACAGACCATTAAAAAAAACGACTACGTCTTCATGAGGATATCAAAACAGCACAGATATTAAACAAGGGGTACATTAATGAGCAAAGATGCTATTGACGTCGACGAGGGTAAATTTTAAGTAAAAAATGAATATATCACCTATTTTCATTTATCATATTTCAAAATACGCCGGAAAACGTTTATGCATTTTTTTTCTCTCTTATGAAACTTAAGTTCAGCACACTTCTATTTTAGATCTCCTTTTCACCACATCAATTACAAAAATCATTAAATAATCCTCGTTTTAATGTACATCAATGCTACATTTCAATTTAAATTGGCACAACGGTTATGTTTGATTTTATCGTATATTATTAATTCTTTGTAGTTCAGACAATACAAAAACTATCTTTCATCTTTCATGGAATTCTTCCTCATTCATTTCGTGTGATCACAACTTTAGAAGTTTAAAACTCTTACGATACAAAAGAAATAACTTTGTCAGAAAGATTATATTTCAATTGCTGAACAGAAAAATGTGTTTATATTCCAGAATATCTTATTACCATCCTCATTGCTAATGTTAATATTACCTTAAAATACCAGACAAACAATACACCAGAATATGTCTCCTCTGATAATGTCTTATTTGTAAACGTTTGTTAAAAACAAAATATATAAGAAAGTTATCTTTTACAAATTCTTTTCGCTGCCCTCCTTTGACCAACTGGTTTAAAATGAGCAAACTTATTAACTACATGCAAAGCAATAAATATAAAACTTTTCAACTTTCTGAGTGAACTCTAAAATATATAAAAAGACAAAATATTGATACTTTTCCTTTTTTATATTTTTTTTTAAAAGGAAATTTGTGTAAATAATATTTTCAAAAACTGTAATTGTACCCTTATATTTTTAGCGGTTTTATTCACAATTTGTCATACAGCAATCAGATGAATATTTTGACAATATCATTTATCAATGCCGAGATTAATTAGATGTCCCCTCGATAATTCCTTTCACAAACTCTTTTTGTGTGTCTTTTGCTGCATCAGAATCACCGGTCATTGCTTCCACAGCTGATCGCATTTGGGACACGACTGGACATTGTTTGGAAAATTCCTCCTGTGTCCTTTGAGCTCCCTCAAGATCGCCTCCGATAGCTTGGAAGAGAGACTTGACTTGAGAAACTACTGGAACTGCGTTTTCGTTACCCATTTTCTGCAACAAATTGATAGTATGCGACTTACTACGTTAGTACCCCTTTTTCATAGTAATGTATTTATGTGAAATATCCGAATTCAACGTTTGGGCATGATCTGAGTATCACTGAAAAAAAAATAATTAATCGAAAATCGCATCCGTTATATCAAATTTGCTACTGTTTAAAAGTTTAATGTGTATCATGCAACTACTATGTAAGTTATGTAGATAGAATATTACATTTCCTTTAACCTTTCTTATATCAAATCAACTTTCTATTAGAAAAAAAAAATCTTACCTTATGCAACAAGTCCTTTAATATAAAAAAAAATATTCTATAAATTCTGATTCTCTGCTTAAAACTTTTACGTAAAACGCCAACATTTATACAACTTTATTCCTGGAATTTTGCCATCGTTTTATTGTTATTATTGTTTTGGTTTCTCTTTCTAGAAACAAATGAAACCGAAAGTGAGTGAAAGGATAACACAAAGCATAAATACCCAAAAAGATATTTGCGTTTTATTTTCCTATGTTCTCAAGGTCATATATTATTTTCGAATAAACCTGGCAATTTTAGTGGTTGATATTATCTATTCAATCTACCTATAAAATAAAGAGAGCTTAGCTGAATGAAGTTGTTCGTAGTCTTTTTTTTTATTTTTTTTGTTTTCCTTTAAAAGAAATCAAACAGTAAAAGATTAGGTTCTGTTCATATTCTTATCTAAAATAGTCAATGAATTTTATTTCATTATTCAACAGAAACAAACAAGCAATTGGTGTTAAAAATTGTTTATAAGAAAACACGCCTTTAAGGATTAATATTTTATGATCCACCAAGAAGCTGTGTTAAACGCAATCCGCATATAGAATTGTGTTACTCAAATAGAGTGTGCAAGGTTACTGATAAGAGAATGAAGATTGGACGGTAAAGTTTTGTAAATGAAATGTTTGTTATCTTAAAATTAATATACAAGTTTAATGAGCTTGATTATATTAATTTCTTAATTGATGCTTTCATATAACAGTGGATCTTATCCATTGATATCTGCGCAGAGTCATGAAGTGTATGCATGCCCGTCGATAAAAATCAATTCCTTTTCTGAAAATTTTTATGAAACCCCAGTCCAATTGTGTTTTTTTTTTCTAAAATTGGTTATTGCAGCCAATCCAAAAAAGTTTTTAAAAAAGGTAGTACAGAAAGAAGTATTTATAGAGCAGTGACTAATATATTTTTACATATATAGGAATGTACCCGAAGCTACAGCTGTATAAGAAAAACAGAAATTTTATTTTGCAATGATTAATTAAATACATTTGTTTTCTAAATAAACTCAGGAAGAGCGGTTTTTTTTTTTCATTTTACCTCTGTAAAACAATTAAATCTCAGAGTCAGGATATCGCATAACGTACCCAACATTTCCTAGCTTATTTTGTTTCAGTTTGGAAAAGCATTATCATCTGTGATTATTTTACTTTCATCACTGTTAATTTTTTTTATCTCTAACATTGCGATATTCACATAGTAACAAGGTCAGATGCAAGTGTGCATACACGATGCACGTTTTGATGAGGCAGTGCAGTTTTCCATCATTCTATAAATAGAAGTTGTCTTATCAGCTTAAATAATTTGACCGTGTTATATTGGCAGCAAAGAATACCTCCACTCTCACAAATATATTACTGATTTTCTTTAAAAGGTTGTCTGGCATGAGAAAACTGTTTCCGTGATATGTAATTTTGAAAAGAAAAAATATCAAGCGTCATCATCAAGAATCATTTGAGGATGGGGACAGAAATTTTTGAATAAGCGCAATTGATAGACTTGAATTGTTAGACTGGTGAATGTTGAGTTATGATTCGGTGCATTCTTCGCTGAGAAACGATCCTGAAAACCAGGCCTAGCTAACGCTATGAAAGATCCTGTTTAGAAGTCTGCAGTCAATAACTATCTACAGAATGGTACTGAAAATATCAATAAATTTAAAACAATAACCGATTTAATCGGTGAAAAAATGAATTTGAACGAAGGTAACAAATATCATGTAAATCTACACTTAATAACGTATTTTTATTTTTTAGCTTAGATACGCAATATATATCTTTAACTTTTTGTGGAAATAAATTTTGTCACTTTATTAAAACATTCTCTTTTTAAAATTGTATACTGTAGAAGTACTTTTTTCCGCGTGGTATTAATTAACGCTATGTACGCGGTCACAGATAATCCGCGGAAATTTGTCCAAGCGTACTTAATATAAATGTAAGGCATATAGTGACAGTCAAGAAAATCCGCGTAATTTTCTACCCGCGGATTAAACAGAAATTGAGATTCCGCGGAGTTATGACCCCGCGGAAAAAAGTACGTCTACAGTATTTTGATAATTTGATCTCCACCAATATCTTGACACAGAGACTTCAAATGAGAATTAAACTGCACCGAGATCTCGTAACCCACTATCAAAATAAGTGTATACATTCCAAATCTATAAGAGTTCCTTCTTAAGTAATCTCCCTTCCCCATTTCAGAACTTTTTATAAATTATTAAGGAATTCCAACATTCCTGCATGAAGGGAAGAAATAAAGAAATGTCATTTACAGAAA
>NW_026922089.1:0-19361 GCF_032062105.1 Saccostrea cuccullata | reverse complement strand
TTGTGACATCATTTTTCGACTAACTAAGTATTGCGAACAATTTGAAACATGAAATGTTATTGTAGTAGAAGTTTCCTTGATCAAATTAATAATATGCAAATTAGTTATCAATCTGATGCTTCCTACTCTGCTTGCTATGTAACATTAAACGTTGTAGTGACCAAGACAAAGACGATGACTCAGCGTCTTTGGGGAACTATAAATACTGGCGAGCGCTGATGCTCGTGGTTAGTCTACCAGTGGCAGTGGATCAGTACGGATCAGGATAAAAAGGGTAAGGCATTTATTGTGCTTCATTTGCGGGTCTCAATATACTGGAGATCCCACAGTACATATTACACTTCTTAAATATCATTTTATATTTCATATTACAGGAAAATCAACCTCCATTGAATATGAATAACCTGAAACAAAAAGAAATATTTGACAGCTTCCCTCCACATGACCTCTGCTCAGAGGTAAGAAGCATTTGTTGTTAATTTTTTTTAAGTCCCAACAAATATTCATTTTCCTTGAATTGCTTAAATATACGGGGAGTTTAAGTAGAAATAAGACTGATTTTCTTTCGTCTATGTAAACCGTGTAATTATAAACCAACAAATTTAAGGTTAATACGTAATACGTACCAAAAATAAGGACAAATTAGGAGTCGCGGCATCTCGAAATCACTTAAGTATCTCTTGCTCAGTCGCGACATAATTTTTTGACTTACTGAGTATTGCGAACAAGTACAATTATGCTAAATTTTGTTAATTCAACAAATAATCTACTTTAATGCAATTATTACAGTGCAAAAAGTTTAAAAATATCTATGCTAACATTTGACACTTTCAAACTCTCCATTTGTTTATTTCTTCGGTGTAGATAAGAAGCTATTTTTCTCCCTTTTCCTGTCACTAAGGTTTCAAGTGTCTGATTTAGTCATTTTGTCCGTTTTCTTACCTTTCCAACGACACCAAACTCGTCTTGATCCGATAAAAAATAAGAAAGTTATGAGCTTCTGAAAATTCCACTTTGTCCTTTATTATTGCTTCTACCCGTGACTTTCACTTTCCACTTTCATTTTCTTAATCTTTTAATCTCCGTTGACCTACTTGGGCACTTTAATCCACGGGCATTTTCGTTTTTATCCTATACCCTAACCCAAACCCTAACCCTAACCCTTAAATAAGAAAGTTATAAGCTTCGGAAAATTCCAGTTTTTCCTTTACTTTTGCATGTCTCTGTGACTTTCACTTTCCACTTTCATTTCATTTGACCTAGATAGTTCATGACCTAGATAGTTCATCTTCGCTTTTAGCCCTATCCCTAACCCTAACCCTAACCCTAACCCTAACCCTAACCCCCCTAACCCTAACCCTACCCTAACCCTAACCCTTACCCTAACCCTAACCCTAACCCTAACCCTAACCCTAACCCTAACCCTAACCCTAACCCTAACCCTAACCCTAACCTTAACCCTAACCCTAACCCTAACCCTTAACCCTAACCCTAACCCTAACCCTAACCCTTACCCTTACCCCACTAACCCTAACCCTAACCCTGACCCTGACCCTGACCCTAACCCTAACCCCCATTAACCCTAACCCCCACTAACCCTAACCCCCGTTAACCCTGACTTTAACCCCTGCAAACACTTTTTTTTCTTTTTTTGCTCATATCTTTTGACTGACTGCTCCGATGTCAACGTTCTTGGTGTCGTTGGAAAGGTCTTGACGAGCTCTTTACGCTCGCTTCAAGATATTGTCGTTACAGTGAGCAAGAAGTCGAATAACAAGCGGTATTCTCAAAAGGCTTGCAAACGGCAAAAAATCTTTATTTCGTGACGGATTTTCAACTTCTTGGGCTTGTCAGAGAGCTCTGGACAAGGTCTATCGAATGCCGTAAAGTGTGAAAAGATCAAGCCATTTTTTGAGGCTTTCTAGAGCAAATATTGCCTAGGTGTACCCACGCGCTTTACACACACATCTTTCAACCCTCGCAACTTTTAACGTTTTTGTCCTTTAACAACCATCTTCAAATCGTGGACAGAACTTGCCAAGACCTTTCCAATGAGACCAAGACTTTGAAGATTGCTTGAAAACTAAGAGAGATTCGGCCCTTACAATTTGGCGTCCATTTGCCACCCCTTTGGATCAGTTTTTGGTCATTTCCGCGAGAGAGGTTCAGGTCAGGGTATCGAGGCCTACGAAACCTTTTATGAAAAGAAGAGTTCCCTTTCGTCCCCATTTCTTGACTACTGAGGACGTTGCCTTCCGGTCCAACCGAAATTACGGCACCTTTTCTTCAAATACCCATAGGTAACACGCCCTTGGGACAAGCAGGCTGAGCTTTGGTATGTGGATTCCTTGAAGTCTTCTTAACCTTTTATGTACGAGTTTAGGGCCTCTATCTCTCACCGTTTTCGCGCTATCGCCCGCAAAAAGAACTTAGCGCGGAACGCAAATTTACCTCCTCTCCGAGCATAACCGGTTTTGGGGGTACTTGAACAGATCCTGCTGAGACCTTTTCGGCAATCTGCAGGCTGTCGAGATCTGACAGCTTTAACTTGTCCAATCCCGGTTTCAAATTGTCTAAGACTTTTGTAGATTTTCCATATGTTTAGTCATTAACATCTTTGGAGAGAGAAAGTATTTCTGCAAACTCTTTGCAGCTTCCAGGAGTCCCTGTCAGGGTGTATCACTGACATAAGAGCAGTGTGTCGATTGCATGCCATTCTCCAGATATTGAAGTTTGAAAATGGTCAAAAATTCTCAACTTGTCAATTTCTAAACACAATCTTTGGTGTAAATAAGAAACCACTTTTCCCCCTTTTCCTGACACATTGATTTTATGGCTCCGACTTAGTCGTGTTGTCCGTTTTCTTAGCTTTCCAACGACACCAAAGTCCTCTAAGTTAACCGCATGGGTATAAATAAAAATATTCAAGTTTTATATGAAATCAACAGAAATTAGGACAAATCAGGTGTCGCAACATGTTGAAATCAATAAAGTAATTCTTCTGAGGTTGTGACATCATTTTTCGACTAACTAAGTATTGCGAACAATTTGAAACATGAAATGTTATTGTAGTAGAAGTTTCCTTGATCAAATTAATAATATGCAAATTAGTTATCAATCTGATGCTTCCTACTCTGTTTGCTATGTAACATTAAACGTTGCAGTGACCAAGACAAAGACGATGACTCAGCGTCTTTGGGGAACTATAAATACTGGCGAGCGCTGATGCTCGTGGTTAGTCTACCAGTGGCAGTGGATCAGTACGGATCAGGATAAAAAGGGTAAGGCATTTATTGTGCTTCATTTGCGGGTCTCAATATACTGGAGATCCCACAGTACATATTACACTTGTTAAATATCATTTTATATTTCATATTACAGGAAAATCAACCTCCATTGAATATGAATAACCTGAAACAAAAAGAAATATTTGACAGCTTCCCTCCACATGACCTCTGCTCAGAGGTAAGAAGCATTTGTTGTTAATTTTTTTTAAGTCCCAACAAATATTCATTTTCCTTGAATTGCTTAAATATACGGGGAGTTTAAGTAGAAATAAGACTGATTTTCTTTCGTCTATGTAAACCGTGTAATTATAAACCAACAAATTTAAGGTTAATACGTAATACGTACCAAAAATAAGGACAAATTAGGAGTCGCGGCATCTCGAAATCACTTAAGTATCTCTTGCTCAGTCGCGACATAATTTTTTGACTTACTGAGTATTGCGAACAAGTACAATTATGCTAAATTTTGTTAATTCAACAAATAATCTACTTTAATGCAATTATTACAGTGCAAAAAGTTTAAAAATATTTATGCTAACATTTGACACTTTCAAACTCTCCATTTGTTTATTTCTTCGGTGTAGATAAGAAGCTATTTTTCTCCCTTTTCCTGTCACTAAGGTTTCAAGTGTCTGATTTAGTCATTTTGTCCGTTTTCTTACCTTTCCAACGACACCAAACTCGTCTTGATCCGATAAAAAATAAGAAAGTTATGAGCTTCTGAAAATTCCACTTTGTCCTTTATTATTGCTTCTACCCGTGACTTTCACTTTCCACTTTCATTTTCTTAATCTTTTAATCTCCGTTGACCTACTTGGGCACTTTAATCCACGGGCATTTTCGTTTTTATCCTATACCCTAACCCAAACCCTAACCCTAACCCTTAAATAAGAAAGTTATAAGCTTCGGAAAATTCCAGTTTTTCCTTTACTTTTGCATGTCTCTGTGACTTTCACTTTCCACTTTCATTTCATTTGACCTAGATAGTTCATGACCTAGATAGTTCATCTTCGCTTTTAGCCCTATCCCTAACCCTAACCCTAACCCTAACCCTAACCCTAACCCTAACCCTAACCCTAACCCTAACCCCTAACCCTAACCCTAACCCTTAACCCTAACCCTAACCCTTACCCTAACCCTAACCCTAACCCTTAACCCTAACCCTAACCTTAACCCTAACCCTAACCCTTAACCCTAACCCTAACCCTAACCTTAACCCTAACCCTAACCCTAACCCTTAACCCTAACCCTAACCCTAACCCTAACCCTTACCCTTACCCCACTAACCCTAACCCTAACCCTGACCCTGACCCTGACCCTAACCCTAACCCCCATTAACCCTAACCCCCACTAACCCTAACCCCCGTTAACCCTGACTTTAACCCCTGCAAACACTTTTTTTTCTTTTTTTGCTCATATCTTTTGACTGACTGCTCCGATGTCAACGTTCTTGGTGTCGTTGGAAAGGTCTTGACGAGCTCTTTACGCTCGCTTCAAGATATTGTCGTTACAGTGAGCAAGAAGTCGAATAACAAGCGGTATTCTCAAAAGGCTTGCAAACGGCAAAAAATCTTTATTTCGTGACGGATTTTCAACTTCTTGGGCTTGTCAGAGAGCTCTGGACAAGGTCTATCGAATGCCGTAATGTGTAAAAAGATCAAGCCATTTTTGAGGCGTTCTAGAGCAAATATTGCCTAGGTGTACCCACGCGCTTTACACACACATCTTTCAACCCTCGCAACTTTTAACGTTTTTGTCCTTTAACAACCATCTTCAAATCGTGGACAGAACTTGCCAAGACCTTTCCAATGAGACCAAGACTTTGAAGATTGCTTGAAAACTAAGAGAGATTCGGCCCTTACAATTTGGCGTCCATTTGCCACCCCTTTGGATCAGTTTTTGGTCATTTCCGCGAGAGAGGTTCAGGTCAGGGTATCGAGGCCTACGAAACCTTTTATGAAAAGAAGAGTTCCCTTTCGTCCCCATTTCTTGACTACTGAGGACGTTGCCTTCCGGTCCAACCGAAATTACGGCACCTTTTCTTCAAATACCCATAGGTAACACGCCCTTGGGACAAGCAGGCTGAGCTTTGGTATGTGGATTCCTTGAAGTCTTCTTAACCTTTTATGTACGAGTTTAGGGCCTCTATCTCTCACCGTTTTCGCGCTATCGCCCGCAAAAAGAACTTAGCGCGGAACGCAAATTTACCTCCTCTCCGAGCATAACCGGTTTTGGGGGTACTTGAACAGATCCTGCTGAGACCTTTTCGGCAATCTGCAGGCTGTCGAGATCTGACAGCTTTAACTTGTCCAATCCCGGTTTCAAATTGTCTAAGACTTTTGTAGATTTTCCATATGTTTAGTCATTAACATCTTTGGAGAGAGAAAGTATTTCTGCAAACTCTTTGCAGCTTCCAGGAGTCCCTGTCAGGGTGTATCACTGACATAAGAGCAGTGTGTCGATTGCATGCCATTCTCCAGATATTGAAGTTTGAAAATGGTCAAAAATTCTCAACTTGTCAATTTCTAAACACAATCTTTGGTGTAAATAAGAAACCACTTTTCCCCCTTTTCCTGACACATTGATTTTATGGCTCCGACTTAGTCGTGTTGTCCGTTTTCTTAGCTTTCCAACGACACCAAAGTCCTCTAAGTTAACCGCATGGGTATAAATAAAAATATTCAAGTTTTATATGAAATCAACAGAAATTAGGACAAATCAGGTGTCGCAACATGTTGAAATCAATAAAGTAATTCTTCTGAGGTTGTGACATCATTTTTCGACTAACTAAGTATTGCGAACAATTTGAAACATGAAATGTTATTGTAGTAGAAGTTTCCTTGATCAAATTAATAATATGCAAATTAGTTATCAATCTGATGCTTCCTACTCTGTTTGCTATGTAACATTAAACGTTGCAGTGACCAAGACAAAGACGATGACTCAGCGTCTTTGGGGAACTATAAATACTGGCGAGCGCTGATGCTCGTGGTTAGTCTACCAGTGGCAGTGGATCAGTACGGATCAGGATAAAAAGGGTAAGGCATTTATTGTGCTTCATTTGCGGGTCTCAATATACTGGAGATCCCACAGTACATATTACACTTGTTAAATATCATTTTATATTTCATATTACAGGAAAATCAACCTCCATTGAATATGAATAACCTGAAACAAAAAGAAATATTTGACAGCTTCCCTCCACATGACCTCTGCTCAGAGGTAAGAAGCATTTGTTGTTAATTTTTTTTAAGTCCCAACAAATATTCATTTTCCTTGAATTGCTTAAATATACGGGGAGTTTAAGTAGAAATAAGACTGATTTTCTTTCGTCTATGTAAACCGTGTAATTATAAACCAACAAATTTAAGGTTAATACGTAATACGTACCAAAAATAAGGACAAATTAGGAGTCGCGGCATCTCGAAATCACTTAAGTATCTCTTGCTCAGTCGCGACATAATTTTTTGACTTACTGAGTATTGCGAACAAGTACAATTATGCTAAATTTTGTTAATTCAACAAATAATCTACTTTAATGCAATTATTACAGTGCAAAAAGTTTAAAAATATTTATGCTAACATTTGACACTTTCAAACTCTCCATTTGTTTATTTCTTCGGTGTAGATAAGAAGCTATTTTTCTCCCTTTTCCTGTCACTAAGGTTTCAAGTGTCTGATTTAGTCATTTTGTCCGTTTTCTTACCTTTCCAACGACACCAAACTCGTCTTGATCCGATAAAAAATAAGAAAGTTATGAGCTTCTGAAAATTCCACTTTGTCCTTTATTATTGCTTCTACCCGTGACTTTCACTTTCCACTTTCATTTTCTTAATCTTTTAATCTCCGTTGACCTACTTGGGCACTTTAATCCACGGGCATTTTCGTTTTTATCCTATACCCTAACCCAAACCCTAACCCTAACCCTTAAATAAGAAAGTTATAAGCTTCGGAAAATTCCAGTTTTTCCTTTACTTTTGCATGTCTCTGTGACTTTCACTTTCCACTTTCATTTCATTTGACCTAGATAGTTCATGACCTAGATAGTTCATCTTCGCTTTTAGCCCTATCCCTACTCCAACCCCTAACCCTAACCCTAACCTTAACCCAACCCTAACCCTAACCCTAACCCCTAACCCTAACCCTAACCCTAACCCTAACCCTAACCCTAACCCTTAACCCTAACCCTAACCTTAACCCTAACCCTAACCCTTAACCCTAACCCTAACCCTAACCTTAACCCTAACCCTAACCCTAACCCTTAACCCTAACCCTAACCCTAACCCATATTAACCCTAACCCTTACCCCACTAACCCTAACCCTAACCCTGACCCTGACCCTGACCCTAACCCTAACCCCCATTAACCCTAACCCCCACTAACCCTAACCCCCGTTAACCCTGACTTTAACCCCTGCAAACACTTTTTTTTCTTTTTTTGCTCATATCTTTTGACTGACTGCTCCGATGTCAACGTTCTTGGTGTCGTTGGAAAGGTCTTGACGAGCTCTTTACGCTCGCTTCAAGATATTGTCGTTACAGTGAGCAAGAAGTCGAATAACAAGCGGTATTCTCAAAAGGCTTGCAAACGGCAAAAAATCTTTATTTCGTGACGGATTTTCAACTTCTTGGGCTTGTCAGAGAGCTCTGGACAAGGTCTATCGAATGCCGTAAAGTGTGAAAAGATCAAGCCATTTTTTGAGGCTTTCTAGAGCAAATATTGCCTAGGTGTACCCACGCGCTTTACACACACATCTTTCAACCCTCGCAACTTTTAACGTTTTTGTCCTTTAACAACCATCTTCAAATCGTGGACAGAACTTGCCAAGACCTTTCCAATGAGACCAAGACTTTGAAGATTGCTTGAAAACTAAGAGAGATTCGGCCCTTACAATTTGGCGTCCATTTGCCACCCCTTTGGATCAGTTTTTGGTCATTTCCGCGAGAGAGGTTCAGGTCAGGGTATCGAGGCCTACGAAACCTTTTATGAAAAGAAGAGTTCCCTTTCGTCCCCATTTCTTGACTACTGAGGACGTTGCCTTCCGGTCCAACCGAAATTACGGCACCTTTTCTTCAAATACCCATAGGTAACACGCCCTTGGGACAAGCAGGCTGAGCTTTGGTATGTGGATTCCTTGAAGTCTTCTTAACCTTTTATGTACGAGTTTAGGGCCTCTATCTCTCACCGTTTTCGCGCTATCGCCCGCAAAAAGAACTTAGCGCGGAACGCAAATTTACCTCCTCTCCGAGCATAACCGGTTTTGGGGGTACTTGAACAGATCCTGCTGAGACCTTTTCGGCAATCTGCAGGCTGTCGAGATCTGACAGCTTTAACTTGTCCAATCCCGGTTTCAAATTGTCTAAGACTTTTGTAGATTTTCCATATGTTTAGTCATTAACATCTTTGGAGAGAGAAAGTATTTCTGCAAACTCTTTGCAGCTTCCAGGAGTCCCTGTCAGGGTGTATCACTGACATAAGAGCAGTGTGTCGATTGCATGCCATTCTCCAGATATTGAAGTTTGAAAATGGTCAAAAATTCTCAACTTGTCAATTTCTAAACACAATCTTTGGTGTAAATAAGAAACCACTTTTCCCCCTTTTCCTGACACATTGATTTTATGGCTCCGACTTAGTCGTGTTGTCCGTTTTCTTAGCTTTCCAACGACACCAAAGTCCTCTAAGTTAACCGCATGGGTATAAATAAAAATATTCAAGTTTTATATGAAATCAACAGAAATTAGGACAAATCAGGTGTCGCAACATGTTGAAATCAATAAAGTAATTCTTCTGAGGTTGTGACATCATTTTTCGACTAACTAAGTATTGCGAACAATTTGAAACATGAAATGTTATTGTAGTAGAAGTTTCCTTGATCAAATTAATAATATGCAAATTAGTTATCAATCTGATGCTTCCTACTCTGTTTGCTATGTAACATTAAACGTTGCAGTGACCAAGACAAAGACGATGACTCAGCGTCTTTGGGGAACTATAAATACTGGCGAGCGCTGATGCTCGTGGTTAGTCTACCAGTGGCAGTGGATCAGTACGGATCAGGATAAAAAGGGTAAGGCATTTATTGTGCTTCATTTGCGGGTCTCAATATACTGGAGATCCCAGAGTACATATTACACTTCTTAAATATCATTTTATATTTCATATTACAGGAAAATCAACCTCCATTGAATATGAATAACCTGAAACAAAAAGAAATATTTGACAGCTTCCCTCCACATGACCTCTGCTCAGAGGTAAGAAGCATTTGTTGTTAATTTTTTTTAAGTCCCAACAAATATTCATTTTCCTTGAATTGCTTAAATATACGGGGAGTTTAAGTAGAAATAAGACTGATTTTCTTTCGTCTATGTAAACCGTGTAATTATAAACCAACAAATTTAAGGTTAATACGTAATACGTACCAAAAATAAGGACAAATTAGGAGTCGCGGCATCTCGAAATCACTTAAGTATCTCTTGCTCAGTCGCGACATAATTTTTTGACTTACTGAGTATTGCGAACAAGTACAATTATGCTAAATTTTGTTAATTCAACAAATAATCTACTTTAATGCAATTATTACAGTGCAAAAAGTTTAAAAATATCTATGCTAACATTTGACACTTTCAAACTCTCCATTTGTTTATTTCTTCGGTGTAGATAAGAAGCTATTTTTCTCCCTTTTCCTGTCACTAAGGTTTCAAGTGTCTGATTTAGTCATTTTGTCCGTTTTCTTACCTTTCCAACGACACCAAACTCGTCTTGATCCGATAAAAAATAAGAAAGTTATGAGCTTCTGAAAATTCCACTTTGTCCTTTATTATTGCTTCTACCCGTGACTTTCACTTTCCACTTTCATTTTCTTAATCTTTTAATCTCCGTTGACCTACTTGGGCACTTTAATCCACGGGCATTTTCGTTTTTATCCTATACCCTAACCCAAACCCTAACCCTAACCCTTAAATAAGAAAGTTATAAGCTTCGGAAAATTCCAGTTTTTCCTTTACTTTTGCATGTCTCTGTGACTTTCACTTTCCACTTTCATTTCATTTGACCTAGATAGTTCATGACCTAGATAGTTCATCTTCGCTTTTAGCCCTATCCCTACTCCAACCCCTAACCCTAACCCTAACCTTAACCCAACCCTAACCCTAACCCTAACCCTAACCCCTAACCCTAACCCTTAACCCTAACCCTAACCCTTACCCTAACCCTTAACCCTAACCCTAACCTTAACCCTAACCCTAACCCTTAACCCTAACCCTAACCCTAACCTTAACCCTAACCCTAACCCTAACCCTTAACCCTAACCCTAACCCTAACCCTAACCCTTACCCTTACCCCACTAACCCTAACCCTAACCCTGACCCTGACCCTGACCCTAACCCTAACCCCCATTAACCCTAACCCCCACTAACCCTAACCCCCGTTAACCCTGACTTTAACCCCTGCAAACACTTTTTTTTCTTTTTTTGCTCATATCTTTTGACTGACTGCTCCGATGTCAACGTTCTTGGTGTCGTTGGAAAGGTCTTGACGAGCTCTTTACGCTCGCTTCAAGATATTGTCGTTACAGTGAGCAAGAAGTCGAATAACAAGCGGTATTCTCAAAAGGCTTGCAAACGGCAAAAAATCTTTATTTCGTGACGGATTTTCAACTTCTTGGGCTTGTCAGAGAGCTCTGGACAAGGTCTATCGAATGCCGTAAAGTGTGAAAAGATCAAGCCATTTTTTGAGGCTTTCTAGAGCAAATATTGCCTAGGTGTACCCACGCGCTTTACACACACATCTTTCAACCCTCGCAACTTTTAACGTTTTTGTCCTTTAACAACCATCTTCAAATCGTGGACAGAACTTGCCAAGACCTTTCCAATGAGACCAAGACTTTGAAGATTGCTTGAAAACTAAGAGAGATTCGGCCCTTACAATTTGGCGTCCATTTGCCACCCCTTTGGATCAGTTTTTGGTCATTTCCGCGAGAGAGGTTCAGGTCAGGGTATCGAGGCCTACGAAACCTTTTATGAAAAGAAGAGTTCCCTTTCGTCCCCATTTCTTGACTACTGAGGACGTTGCCTTCCGGTCCAACCGAAATTACGGCACCTTTTCTTCAAATACCCATAGGTAACACGCCCTTGGGACAAGCAGGCTGAGCTTTGGTATGTGGATTCCTTGAAGTCTTCTTAACCTTTTATGTACGAGTTTAGGGCCTCTATCTCTCACCGTTTTCGCGCTATCGCCCGCAAAAAGAACTTAGCGCGGAACGCAAATTTACCTCCTCTCCGAGCATAACCGGTTTTGGGGGTACTTGAACAGATCCTGCTGAGACCTTTTCGGCAATCTGCAGGCTGTCGAGATCTGACAGCTTTAACTTGTCCAATCCCGGTTTCAAATTGTCTAAGACTTTTGTAGATTTTCCATATGTTTAGTCATTAACATCTTTGGAGAGAGAAAGTATTTCTGCAAACTCTTTGCAGCTTCCAGGAGTCCCTGTCAGGGTGTATCACTGACATAAGAGCAGTGTGTCGATTGCATGCCATTCTCCAGATATTGAAGTTTGAAAATGGTCAAAAATTCTCAACTTGTCAATTTCTAAACACAATCTTTGGTGTAAATAAGAAACCACTTTTCCCCCTTTTCCTGACACATTGATTTTATGGCTCCGACTTAGTCGTGTTGTCCGTTTTCTTAGCTTTCCAACGACACCAAAGTCCTCTAAGTTAACCGCATGGGTATAAATAAAAATATTCAAGTTTTATATGAAATCAACAGAAATTAGGACAAATCAGGTGTCGCAACATGTTGAAATCAATAAAGTAATTCTTCTGAGGTTGTGACATCATTTTTCGACTAACTAAGTATTGCGAACAATTTGAAACATGAAATGTTATTGTAGTAGAAGTTTCCTTGATCAAATTAATAATATGCAAATTAGTTATCAATCTGATGCTTCCTACTCTGTTTGCTATGTAACATTAAACGTTGCAGTGACCAAGACAAAGACGATGACTCAGCGTCTTTGGGGAACTATAAATACTGGCGAGCGCTGATGCTCGTGGTTAGTCTACCAGTGGCAGTGGATCAGTACGGATCAGGATAAAAAGGGTAAGGCATTTATTGTGCTTCATTTGCGGGTCTCAATATACTGGAGATCCCAGAGTACATATTACACTTGTTAAATATCATTTTATATTTCATATTACAGGAAAATCAACCTCCATTGAATATGAATAACCTGAAACAAAAAGAAATATTTGACAGCTTCCCTCCACATGACCTCTGCTCAGAGGTAAGAAGCATTTGTTGTTAATTTTTTTTAAGTCCCAACAAATATTCATTTTCCTTGAATTGCTTAAATATACGGGGAGTTTAAGTAGAAATAAGACTGATTTTCTTTCGTCTATGTAAACCGTGTAATTATAAACCAACAA
Source organism: Saccostrea cuccullata (assembly GCF_032062105.1). Classification (NCBI taxonomy): domain Eukaryota; kingdom Metazoa; phylum Mollusca; class Bivalvia; order Ostreida; family Ostreidae; genus Saccostrea; species Saccostrea cuccullata. The sequence continues at coordinate 6,649 of NW_026922089.1, read as the reverse complement.
ATTTAAGGTTAATACGTAATACGTACCAAAAATAAGGACAAATTAGGAGTCGCGGCATCTCGAAATCACTTAAGTATCTCTTGCTCAGTCGCGACATAATTTTTTGACTTACTGAGTATTGCGAACAAGTACAATTATGCTAAATTTTGTTAATTCAACAAATAATCTACTTTAATGCAATTATTACAGTGCAAAAAGTTTAAAAATATTTATGCTGCTAACATTTGACACTTTCAAACTCTCCATTTGTTTATTTCTTCGGTGTAGATAAGAAGCTATTTTTCTCCCTTTTCCTGTCACTAAGGTTTCAAGTGTCTGATTTAGTCATTTTGTCCGTTTTCTTACCTTTCCAACGACACCAAACTCGTCTTGATCCGATAAAAAATAAGAAAGTTATGAGCTTCTGAAAATTCCACTTTGTCCTTTATTATTGCTTCTACCCGTGACTTTCACTTTCCACTTTCATTTTCTTAATCTTTTAATCTCCGTTGACCTACTTGGGCACTTTAATCCACGGGCATTTTCGTTTTTATCCTATACCCTAACCCAAACCCTAACCCTAACCCTTAAATAAGAAAGTTATAAGCTTCGGAAAATTCCAGTTTTTCCTTTACTTTTGCATGTCTCTGTGACTTTCACTTTCCACTTTCATTTCATTTGACCTAGATAGTTCATGACCTAGATAGTTCATCTTCGCTTTTATCCCTACTCCAACCCCTAACCCTAACCCTAACCTTAACCCAACCCTAACCCTAACCCTAACCCCTAACCCTAACCCTTAACCCTAACCCTAACCCTTACCCTAACCCTTAACCCTAACCCTAACCTTAACCCTAACCCTAACCCTTAACCCTAACCCTAACCCTAACCTTAACCCTAACCCTAACCCTAACCCTTAACCCTAACCCTAACCCTAACCCTAACCCTTACCCTTACCCCACTAACCCTAACCCTAACCCTGACCCTGACCCTGACCCTAACCCTAACCCCCATTAACCCTAACCCCCACTAACCCTAACCCCCGTTAACCCTGACTTTAACCCCTGCAAACACTTTTTTTTCTTTTTTTGCTCATATCTTTTGACTGACTGCTCCGATGTCAACGTTCTTGGTGTCGTTGGAAAGGTCTTGACGAGCTCTTTACGCTCGCTTCAAGATATTGTCGTTACAGTGAGCAAGAAGTCGAATAACAAGCGGTATTCTCAAAAGGCTTGCAAACGGCAAAAAATCTTTATTTCGTGACGGATTTTCAACTTCTTGGGCTTGTCAGAGAGCTCTGGACAAGGTCTATCGAATGCCGTAAAGTGTGAAAAGATCAAGCCATTTTTTGAGGCTTTCTAGAGCAAATATTGCCTAGGTGTACCCACGCGCTTTACACACACATCTTTCAACCCTCGCAACTTTTAACGTTTTTGTCCTTTAACAACCATCTTCAAATCGTGGACAGAACTTGCCAAGACCTTTCCAATGAGACCAAGACTTTGAAGATTGCTTGAAAACTAAGAGAGATTCGGCCCTTACAATTTGGCGTCCATTTGCCACCCCTTTGGATCAGTTTTTGGTCATTTCCGCGAGAGAGGTTCAGGTCAGGGTATCGAGGCCTACGAAACCTTTTATGAAAAGAAGAGTTCCCTTTCGTCCCCATTTCTTGACTACTGAGGACGTTGCCTTCCGGTCCAACCGAAATTACGGCACCTTTTCTTCAAATACCCATAGGTAACACGCCCTTGGGACAAGCAGGCTGAGCTTTGGTATGTGGATTCCTTGAAGTCTTCTTAACCTTTTATGTACGAGTTTAGGGCCTCTATCTCTCACCGTTTTCGCGCTATCGCCCGCAAAAAGAACTTAGCGCGGAACGCAAATTTACCTCCTCTCCGAGCATAACCGGTTTTGGGGGTACTTGAACAGATCCTGCTGAGACCTTTTCGGCAATCTGCAGGCTGTCGAGATCTGACAGCTTTAACTTGTCCAATCCCGGTTTCAAATTGTCTAAGACTTTTGTAGATTTTCCATATGTTTAGTCATTAACATCTTTGGAGAGAGAAAGTATTTCTGCAAACTCTTTGCAGCTTCCAGGAGTCCCTGTCAGGGTGTATCACTGACATAAGAGCAGTGTGTCGATTGCATGCCATTCTCCAGATATTGAAGTTTGAAAATGGTCAAAAATTCTCAACTTGTCAATTTCTAAACACAATCTTTGGTGTAAATAAGAAACCACTTTTCCCCCTTTTCCTGACACATTGATTTTATGGCTCCGACTTAGTCGTGTTGTCCGTTTTCTTAGCTTTCCAACGACACCAAAGTCCTCTAAGTTAACCGCATGGGTATAAATAAAAATATTCAAGTTTTATATGAAATCAACAGAAATTAGGACAAATCAGGTGTCGCAACATGTTGAAATCAATAAAGTAATTCTTCTGAGGTTGTGACATCATTTTTCGACTAACTAAGTATTGCGAACAATTTGAAACATGAAATGTTATTGTAGTAGAAGTTTCCTTGATCAAATTAATAATATGCAAATTAGTTATCAATCTGATGCTTCCTACTCTGTTTGCTATGTAACATTAAACGTTGCAGTGACCAAGACAAAGACGATGACTCAGCGTCTTTGGGGAACTATAAATACTGGCGAGCGCTGATGCTCGTGGTTAGTCTACCAGTGGCAGTGGATCAGTACGGATCAGGATAAAAAGGGTCAGGCATTTATTGTGCTTCATTTGCGGGTCTCAATATACTGGAGATCCCAGAGTACATATTACACTTGTTAAATATCATTTTATATTTCATATTACAGGAAAATCAACCTCCATTGAATATGAATAACCTGAAACAAAAAGAAATATTTGACAGCTTCCCTCCACATGACCTCTGCTCAGAGGTAAGAAGCATTTGTTGTTAATTTTTTTTAAGTCCCAACAAATATTCATTTTCCTTGAATTGCTTAAATATACGGGGAGTTTAAGTAGAAATAAGACTGATTTTCTTTCGTCTATGTAAACCGTGTAATTATAAACCAACAAATTTAAGGTTAATACGTAATACGTACCAAAAATAAGGACAAATTAGGAGTCGCGGCATCTCGAAATCACTTAAGTATCTCTTGCTCAGTCGCGACATAATTTTTTGACTTACTGAGTATTGCGAACAAGTACAATTATGCTAAATTTTGTTAATTCAACAAATAATCTACTTTAATGCAATTATTACAGTGCAAAAAGTTTAAAAATATCTATGCTAACATTTGACACTTTCAAACTCTCCATTTGTTTATTTCTTCGGTGTAGATAAGAAGCTATTTTTCTCCCTTTTCCTGTCACTAAGGTTTCAAGTGTCTGATTTAGTCATTTTGTCCGTTTTCTTACCTTTCCAACGACACCAAACTCGTCTTGATCCGATAAAAAATAAGAAAGTTATGAGCTTCTGAAAATTCCACTTTGTCCTTTATTATTGCTTCTACCCGTGACTTTCACTTTCCACTTTCATTTTCTTAATCTTTTAATCTCCGTTGACCTACTTGGGCACTTTAATCCACGGGCATTTTCGTTTTTATCCTATACCCTAACCCAAACCCTAACCCTAACCCTTAAATAAGAAAGTTATAAGCTTCGGAAAATTCCAGTTTTTCCTTTACTTTTGCATGTCTCTGTGACTTTCACTTTCCACTTTTCATTTCATTTGACCTAGATAGTTCATGACCTAGATAGTTCATCTTCGCTTTTAGCCCTATCCCTACTCCAACCCCTAACCCTAACCCTAACCTTAACCCAACCCTAACCCTAACCCTAACCCCTAACCCTAACCCTTAACCCTAACCCTAACCCTTACCCTAACCCTTAACCCTAACCCTAACCCTAACCCTAACCCTAACCCTAACCCTAACCCTAACCCTAACCCTTAACCCTAACCCTAACCCTAACCCTAACCCTAACCCTAACCCTAACCCTAACCCTAACCCTAACCCTAACCCTAACCCTAACCCTGACCCTGACCCTAACCCTAACCCTAACCCTAACCCTAACCCTGACCCTAACCCTAACCCCCATTAACCCTAACCCCCACTAACCCTAACCCCCGTTAACCCTGACTTTAACCCCTGCAAACACTTTTTTTTCTTTTTTTGCTCATATCTTTTGACTGACTGCTCCGATGTCAACGTTCTTGGTGTCGTTGGAAAGGTCTTGACGAGCTCTTTACGCTCGCTTCAAGATATTGTCGTTACAGTGAGCAAGAAGTCGAATAACAAGCGGTATTCTCAAAAGGCTTGCAAACGGCAAAAAATCTTTATTTCGTGACGGATTTTCAACTTCTTGGGCTTGTCAGAGAGCTCTGGACAAGGTCTATCGAATGCCGTAAAGTGTGAAAAGATCAAGCCATTTTTTGAGGCTTTCTAGAGCAAATATTGCCTAGGTGTACCCACGCGCTTTACACACACATCTTTCAACCCTCGCAACTTTTAACGTTTTTGTCCTTTAACAACCATCTTCAAATCGTGGACAGAACTTGCCAAGACCTTTCCAATGAGACCAAGACTTTGAAGATTGCTTGAAAACTAAGAGAGATTCGGCCCTTACAATTTGGCGTCCATTTGCCACCCCTTTGGATCAGTTTTTGGTCATTTCCGCGAGAGAGGTTCAGGTCAGGGTATCGAGGCCTACGAAACCTTTTATGAAAAGAAGAGTTCCCTTTCGTCCCCATTTCTTGACTACTGAGGACGTTGCCTTCCGGTCCAACCGAAATTACGGCACCTTTTCTTCAAATACCCATAGGTAACACGCCCTTGGGACAAGCAGGCTGAGCTTTGGTATGTGGATTCCTTGAAGTCTTCTTAACCTTTTATGTACGAGTTTAGGGCCTCTATCTCTCACCGTTTTCGCGCTATCGCCCGCAAAAAGAACTTAGCGCGGAACGCAAATTTACCTCCTCTCCGAGCATAACCGGTTTTGGGGGTACTTGAACAGATCCTGCTGAGACCTTTTCGGCAATCTGCAGGCTGTCGAGATCTGACAGCTTTAACTTGTCCAATCCCGGTTTCAAATTGTCTAAGACTTTTGTAGATTTTCCATATGTTTAGTCATTAACATCTTTGGAGAGAGAAAGTATTTCTGCAAACTCTTTGCAGCTTCCAGGAGTCCCTGTCAGGGTGTATCACTGACATAAGAGCAGTGTGTCGATTGCATGCCATTCTCCAGATATTGAAGTTTGAAAATGGTCAAAAATTCTCAACTTGTCAATTTCTAAACACAATCTTTGGTGTAAATAAGAAACCACTTTTCCCCCTTTTCCTGACACATTGATTTTATGGCTCCGACTTAGTCGTGTTGTCCGTTTTCTTAGCTTTCCAACGACACCAAAGTCCTCTAAGTTAACCGCATGGGTATAAATAAAAATATTCAAGTTTTATATGAAATCAACAGAAATTAGGACAAATCAGGTGTCGCAACATGTTGAAATCAATAAAGTAATTCTTCTGAGGTTGTGACATCATTTTTCGACTAACTAAGTATTGCGAACAATTTGAAACATGAAATGTTATTGTAGTAGAAGTTTCCTTGATCAAATTAATAATATGCAAATTAGTTATCAATCTGATGCTTCCTACTCTGTTTGCTATGTAACATTAAACGTTGCAGTGACCAAGACAAAGACGATGACTCAGCGTCTTTGGGGAACTATAAATACTGGCGAGCGCTGATGCTCGTGGTTAGTCTACCAGTGGCAGTGGATCAGTACGGATCAGGATAAAAAGGGTAAGGCATTTATTGTGCTTCATTTGCGGGTCTCAATATACTGGAGATCCCACAGTACATATTACACTTGTTAAATATCATTTTATATTTCATATTACAGGAAAATCAACCTCCATTGAATATGAATAACCTGAAACAAAAAGAAATATTTGACAGCTTCCCTCCACATGACCTCTGCTCAGAGGTAAGAAGCATTTGTTGTTAATTTTTTTTAAGTCCCAACAAATATTCATTTTCCTTGAATTGCTTAAATATACGGGGAGTTTAAGTAGAAATAAGACTGATTTTCTTTCGTCTATGTAAACCGTGTAATTATAAACCAACAAATTTAAGGTTAATACGTAATACGTACCAAAAATAAGGACAAATTAGGAGTCGCGGCATCTCGAAATCACTTAAGTATCTCTTGCTCAGTCGCGACATAATTTTTTGACTTACTGAGTATTGCGAACAAGTACAATTATGCTAAATTTTGTTAATTCAACAAATAATCTACTTTAATGCAATTATTACAGTGCAAAAAGTTTAAAAATATCTATGCTAACATTTGACACTTTCAAACTCTCCATTTGTTTATTTCTTCGGTGTAGATAAGAAGCTATTTTTCTCCCTTTTCCTGTCACTAAGGTTTCAAGTGTCTGATTTAGTCATTTTGTCCGTTTTCTTACCTTTCCAACGACACCAAACTCGTCTTGATCCGATAAAAAATAAGAAAGTTATGAGCTTCTGAAAATTCCACTTTGTCCTTTATTATTGCTTCTACCCGTGACTTTCACTTTCCACTTTCATTTTCTTAATCTTTTAATCTCCGTTGACCTACTTGGGCACTTTAATCCACGGGCATTTTCGTTTTTATCCTATACCCTAACCCAAACCCTAACCCTAACCCTTAAATAAGA